>NC_084999.1:23172212-23229712 GCF_963854185.1 Sardina pilchardus
GAAAAATTGCAGATTTCTTTCACACCCCCACATTGGGTGCCGCATTACACAATTTGTAAACAAAATGTTTGGCAAATGGTTATGTCTCTCTACAGAAGTGTTTAAGCTGTCTTTGAAAAAGTGATGAAGAGGTGTCTATATTGCTTTTTGTTGGAAGTATTGAAACACAAAACTGAAAAACAATCAATTTGGATAATACTGTATCTCCCCATTACAGAGGTATGACAAGCTATACCAATGGATTGAACACATCTCCAGAAAGAGTATGGAATGGGCTTTCAGACTGTGAAATTTCAAGATGGTATTATGGCTATGGTAATTGAAATGTTATTTCTGAAATATTGGTCTACTATAACAACACATTGCTGATATCCATGAACAGTGACATCTAGTGGCATTAAATAGTGACAGCAGCAATTTATTTCGGAAATACAGGAAATATTTTATTAGTTCATCACTCAGCAAGTAAATGAAAATATAAATGTTTAACAGTATGAGACATAAACATCTGATACTTCGGAATAAGACAAGGATTATGAAATCATTAAATAATAGCACAAAAAAGCAACGCTAATTGTTGTAATAGACCAATATTTAAAAAAATGTTTTTAAATAACTGCAGCCATAATACCATCTTGAAATTTCACAGTCTGAAAGCCCATTTCATACTCTTTCTGGAGATGTGTCCAATTCATTGGTATAGCGTGTCATACCTCTGTAATGGGGAGATACAATATCATCCAAATTGATTATTTTTCAGTTTTGTGTTACAATACTTCCAACAAAAAAGCAATATAGACACCTCTTCATTACTTTTTCAAAGACAGCTTAAACACTTCTGTAGAGAGACATAACCATTTGTCAAACATTTTGTTTACAAATTGTGTAATGGGGCACCCAATGTGGGGGTTGAAAAAAAATCTGCCATTTTTCTTCTGATTTCACAAGATTGAAACACAGTCAGTATCAATACATACGGCCTACGAATGAATATGTGGAATCTACAGGTAGCAATCATTATTCCCAGAAAATTTGAAGTCTTTAGTTTGAACACTTTTTGAGATAATGACATCTGAACTTTGCTGCAGATTTAGATGAGGGCGCCAATGTGCCAAAAATCAGAAGGGGGGTACCATGTTCAAAAACGTTTTTCTCTGGATGTATTAGGTATACCAATCTAATATTTTGGCTAAGTCAGTTTAAATGGTTACTCTTCAGGTGGTAAAATTTTGAAGGAAATCTGAGATGGTCAAGCAGAAGGCATTTGTTGAATTGAGGTGGAATGACCCTTATGCATCATTTTGACTGTTTTCCCCCTGTCCCAAGGCCAGACTTTGGGTATTCAACCTCTCTTAACTCTAAATCAAATTGTGAAATAATATAGAATTCAAGTCCAAATTATGAAATACAGTCTATTTCAATCATACATATTATATATTGCAATATTTATTCACATTTTCTTATATTTTTCATAAGATGAAGCCCTGTCCCATGGTTTCACTGTCATTTCCACCACACTGCACAAAATAGAATCTTGAGATCATGATTTTAGGTTTGTATACCTAATAACTACAGTAATAGATACTCCACAGAGGGTTTTATGGATGGACAAAGGGTGACTTCCATAGATATTAATACAAGGGAGAAAGATCCAGGTAAAGATGAGTGAAAATGAAAATATTTTTATTGGCGTCATTTCCACTCGGCTCATATTTCATGTGGATGTCAAAAGCAGCTGGAAAAGCTCAAGGCCATATTGTGTGTTTTTTTGTATATATAATGCTAAGTCTAACAACTTGCATCAAAAGGCTAGATATCATGAGATTTTAGATGAAAAGGGGCAAAATGTCATTTCCGTCACAGTCATTTCCACCACTTTTTGGTTGAGGTGGAAATGACATTGCCCACGCTAAAACGCAGTTTATTTGCTTCATAGTAAAAAACAAATATAGCAGACGGAAACATAATGACATAACATGTGGTAAGGACATATTTTTTTTAAATTGTGATGCTTTTAAATGTTAAATTTGGCTATGTATTGTCATTATGTCATCTCCACCACGCTTGGAAATGACTTGTGTGTGGCGGAAATGACCATCATAGTACATATCAAGATAATCATATAAAAATAATACATCATGCATTTCTGCAAAATTAATCAATTTAATATTTGGGCAGATATGTGTGTAATATTTAATAAAATACATTTGGAACAGTAGATGTTATGGTATTTTTGCATGAAAACACGCTTTGTTGTATGATGGAAATGACAGTTAAACATTTGGAATTAAATGGCAAAAACATATATTATTTAAGTAAAATCAGCATGACCACTATTAGGGCATGTTTCTAGATAGAGCAGGTAATTGAACTATGAAAAAAAAAATGTAATTGAAATATGTTGAATTTTCTGAAAAAAAGTCTTCAAAACGTCCCGTAGTTGAAGAATTACCCATGTACACAGACAGACACAGACACAGACACAGACACAGACACAGACACAGACACAGACACAGACACAGACACAGACACAGACACAGACACAGACACACTGTATTTTCACAGTTTAAAGAGTATATGATGAATACGCTGGTACACATGACAAGACACATATTCTAATCCACACACATGCAGCAAGCAACCATCATCACCACCCGACTCCGGCACACAGACATAACTTACCGGTCATGTGGCGTGACCAGTTTGGGCGGGTTCTTCAGGTACTGCTTGAAGCGCAGCTCAAAGGCCTGACCGATGGTGCTGATGACCTCCTGGGCGAGACCCTCTGAGCACTCCAGGATGTGACAAGCTACCACACAGGAAACGATTTGCATCAAACCAGCCCTTTTGGCTTTTTTTTTAGTGTCTTACATGACTTCAGGTGCTTGCACTGAAACCGCACATGCTTGAGTTTCATGAAACTTGACAAGCATTTTTTTTTTCTATTTTCAGCAAACTTATAAAAAAAAATATAGACAGCAAACAACTTCACAATTTTCCTTTGGGAAACCCATAGCGTGGCTTTCAGCAGAGAGCAGTGACAATAATAAGACTAGACAGGCTACTTTTTTTTTAGAAAACGATCTATGTCTTTCACGGTGAAGATGCCGCTGCTGTTAGCATCCGACTGGAACCTCTCTTGAATGAGTGTCACTTGAATGTGAGTCAGCGGGTTGATGTACTGTATAATGCTGTGATTAAAACACTTACCTCGTTGGTTGACAGGGTCCTTAGCTACGTAGGCTACATATTCTGCTGTATCCTGCAAAGAGAGAGAGAGAGAGAGAGAGAGAGAGAGGGAAAGAGGTGGTGGGTAAACGAGGGTGGATAATATGAAGAGAAGGAGAGAAGGGAAAGACGGCAAGTAAAAAGGAGGGGAAATTTGAGGGGGGAAATTTGAGAGAGTGAAAGAGTAGCACGCTAAGAAACGCTTTGTGTTTAGTTCAAGGTGCTTTTGAGGAGAGGCGGAAGACAGACAGGGAAAGGGGGAGGTGAAGAACCAGAGAGAGAGAGAGACGAGAGCGGAAGTACACACTGAAGATGACAGATTGAAGGCTGAGGATGAGTGAAGATGAAATTACAGGGAGAGATGGCAGAGAGGAGAGAGGAAAGGAGAGAATAACACTAAAAAGAGACCATTCAAGAGGGTTGGTAAAGATCAGCAAAGAGAAGAGAAGTATTCAATGAGGGGCAGGCAGACAGCTTAGAGTGAAAGAGAAAATAAAACAATGTAGAGATGGAACTCACTGGATCTCCTCCAGACGCAAAGGATATTGACTGCATGTGATGGTTGGCGATAATCTGTCGAGGGTCGGGGAGATGATGAAACAGAGAGAGACATGAGAGGATATGATGATGAAGGGGGAGTGGGCGAGAGAGAAATGGCACGAGGATGAATGGACATATGGATTAACATGGAAATCAGAATCAGGAGGGGACAAGGACAGAGTGTGAGAGGGAGGGAGGGAGAGAGAGAGAGAGAGAGAGAGAGAGAGGGGGGGGGGGAGGGAGGGAGAGAGAGAGATAATGGTAAATAAAAAGATGGAGTGAGACTGGAGTCAATCCGGTCACACTGCTCTGACATTTGAAACAAAGCAAATACGTCCAAAGCCATGGAGTAGCTACTATGCACTTAAGGGAGAATGGTAATGCATGGTAATAGCATTTAAACATGGCCTCAGACAAGTGAAGGACAAAGGCCACAGTCACAAAAATGGCTAAACAGCTAAATAAGGTAAAACAGTTATTGGTAATGAAATTACACCAAAATGAAACTATTCAAAGATGACTCAAATAAACAGCAAACAAGGCCAAGAAGACACCCCCACACCTCATATCCTCCCCTCCATGCACAGTGTGGCTCTCTATCTAATATTACCATCTGTGTCCGTCTGTGTGTGTGTGTGTGTGTGTGTGTGTGTGTGTGTGTGTGTGTGTGTGTGTGTGTCTGTCAATGTCAAATACCACCATCTGTCTGTCTGTCTGTCAATCTCAAATACCACCATCTGTTGAGCTATGGGAGTTAATCCATCTACACTATTATAGACATGAATCTTAGAGGCAACATCCAAATCACAACCTTACCTGTGTGGTGTGTGTGTGTGTGTGTGTGTGTATGGTGTGTATACGGTGTGTATAAGACTGTGTGTGTGTGTGTGTGTGTGTGTGTGTGTGTGTGTGTGTGTGTGTGTGTGTGTGTGCGTGTGTGCAAGCGCGAGCAATGGCGGACAGAGGCCTGATACCGGCACGCAGCAAACACCAACATTCTCACCCGTCGTGACTGCCGCCGATAACGTAGAAAAAGGAGTAATAATATGGGATGGAAAGTACTGTTCATGATGTGTCTTACCTGTTTGCAGTCAGCTGCCAGTAGGTTGAGGCTGCTTGTGGAGACTGTGAGGCTGATTGTCATTCCTGCAAACTGCAGGTTGCTCTTGCCCAAGATGGAGGACAAACATCGCGTGGTGGGCTACAGAGAGGAACAGAGCCAAGGCAACATAACATCTTACTTAGGCTGAGGCAGAGGAAGGGAGGGTGGACAGAGAGAGAGAGAGAGCAAGAAAGAGAGAAAGAAAGAGTGAGAGTGACAGACAGAGACAGAGACAGAGAGCAGGGAGGAAAATATTTTCTAGTTCTGAATCAGGCTTGACCATGACCAGCTCAGGCACCATGCAACACACACACGCACGCACACACTCTCCCACACTCTGCCACTTGTGCCACTGTGAGCCAGAGAGAGAAAATCCTCCAGCTGCCATCCCAAAATACTTTGGGCGAGACCAGATTTCCATGCCTTGATTTTGAACACACACACACACACACACACACACACACACACACACACACACACACACACACACACACACACACACACACACACACACACACACACACACACACACACACACACACACACACACACACACACACACACACACACACACACACACACAGAGAGCTGTTGCTGAGTGGTGATGCCATTTGTAAAAAAGTAACTTATCTGCTTCCACATACAGAAAGGAGCAGTTGGCAGGTGTCCATTTGAAATAACATTAAGGAGCAATGGCCTGCCGGCACGGGGCAAATAAAAGGGGCAAGTTGGATGGTCACTGTAACATCTATGATGCTAACAGGTTGAAGCTAAGCTATACTAGAATAAAGAGGGATGACTGTAACATCTGTGATGCTAACAGGTTGAAGCTAAGCTATACTAGAATAAAGAGGGATGACTGTAACATCTATGATGCTAACAGGTTGAAGCTAAGCTATACTAGAATAAAGAGGGATGACTGTAACATCTGTGATGCTAACAAGTTGAAGCTAAGCTACTAGAATAGAGGGAGGAATGTCAGCTGTGATGCTAAAAGGCTAAAGCTAAGGTGCTAGTATAAAAAAGGAGGACTGTACCTGTACCTTTCTCCTCCTCTGCGCTCCTTTGGCACCTGGTACGGCTTCACACACCACAGATATTGCCTCTCTGAAAACACACACACATACATTATACTCTTGTCTTAGATAAATGTTAAAAATAAATATGAAGGCTGAAAAACTGGATTAATCTGGTGTAAAGAAACATGAGAGACAAAACCATCACACACACATACACAGACAGTCGGTATGTGAAATATAATCAGATGGTCTGATTGGTGTTTCCATCACGCTAGCTTTCAGCAATTCCCCAATTTCACACTCCACAGCTACAGATCTGATCAAGTGAGTGCTTACATACACAGGAGAACCCCCCCCCCCCCACACACACACACAAGCACACAGACAAACACACACAAAATCTCTGGAAGAGAGGATAAAAACAGCCTTGAAAATGAAGAATGAAAACCACACAGATTCCAGAGACTTCTATAAAAAGAATCTGAACAACCAGAACAGGCTGCAGGAGGGAGGAAGGAACACACACACACACACACACACACACACACACACACACACACACACACACACACACACACACACACACACACACACACACACACACACACACACACACACACACACACACACACACACACACACACACACACACACACACACACACACACACACACACACACACACGTGTTTATACAACTCTCCCGATGTTCTGGTACGAAGACATAAAGTGTTATTGCGTTATGAAGTTGATTAAATGTTATTGTATTTTAATTTTGCCCAACGCTTTGTCCCTCAATTGCACCACCAATACTACGGCTACATAACTAAACACACACAAACACACACACGCCCCTTTCCTCCCCCTCTCTCTAACAGGAAGTGAAGAAAGCTAACAAGAGAGAAAGAGAAAAATGGATTAAGAGAACTGCTTCCTTTTTTTAAGTGACCACAATTCCACTGTGGATAGGGGAGTATGTCTAGCAGAGAAAGGATGGGTGGGATGGTGGGGGGCTGAGAGAGAGAGAGAGAGAGAGAGAAAGAAAGAAAGAAAGAAAGATAGGGTGAAAGGAAGAGGGATGAATATTTGATGCCAGGAGTGGCCCTCCCCCTGGGGAGTGATGTGGTCAGAGTCAAGATGAAAGGGAAAACATGCATGTGTGTGGTTGTGATGTACACTGTGTATCGGAACAGTATATGTACCAACTATTGCATGCACGTATGTACTAGAATATCTCAAAACCAGGTATTTTGCTGAGTGCTTTGCTTTGGATATGGGTGAGTTATTTGATTGGTGTGTGTGTGTGTGTGTGTGTGTGTGTGTGTGTGTGTGTGTGTGTGTGTGTGTGTGTGTGTGTGTGTGTATACACACTGGTCTTACCTGGTGACCTGAGTTCTGGTGGTAAAGTCAAGAGCTCTCATAGACTGCAGCACTTCCACACAGCCCATGTACTGCAAGAAACAACAGGAAGTGACATCCAATCAGCACAGCACAACTTCCTGTTGCAGTGCAACCATTACAGCCAACACAGGAACAGAGATGACGAGAGGGAGGGAGAGAGAGAGAACAAGAGAAAGAACGAGAAAGAAAGAGAAAGAGAGGGGGAGGGGGGTCAAGGTGCCACCTGGATCTGGTCCACTCATTATGACAATGTACCGGATTAGGACCGGAAAGCACTGACCACAGTGAGTGCATCTATTTCCATGCTGGGTGGAAAATGGACCTCTTGCTGCGAGATCATTGTACAACACTGGACGTTCGGTTTTAAGACCAATGATCAGTCAGAATAACTGCCATCATTAGCCTTTCTGATAAAGCTGGGTTGAACGGAAGAAAACAGTAAGAGACTAGGAAGAAATATCCTCATAATCCTCATGTTCCAATTCAAACGGCTCCAAATAAGTGCGAGGAAGCCATTTTCCTAGAGAACAAGTGCTGTGAAAAAGGGTTGTGATCGAAAGGCTAAAATGAAACAATGTGTTACCTGTGAGGATAACACAGATGGCATGTCTGATATTTTTAATAAAGGTGATTGTGCATGTGTGTGAGTGTGTGTGAGTGAGTGTGTGTGTGTGTGTGTGTGTGTGTGTGTGTGTGTGTGTGAGAGAGAGAGAGAGAAACAGAGATAATTACCCTGACTGTGTAGGAGACGCCGGTGGAGCTGACCACGTTGTCGGCGTGCAGCCATCCGCGCTGCGGCTTGTTGACGAAGGAGCCGTGGCGCGTCCACTCGTCGCCGCCCAGCTGACCGCCCTCCACGCGCACGCGCCGCGACGCTCCGCCCAGCCGGTTCATGTCCTGCGGAGAGTGGGCCGTTAGCAGGGGCAGCGCCGGGAGAGGAGCCAGGGGGGCCGGGGGGGGCTCCACCCCCCCTCCGTCCTCGGCCACCCGGGCCTCCCCGGTGCCCGGCCTGCTGGAGGCCCGGAGGCCGGGGAGCAAGCCGGCCGAGACGCCCAGACGCAGGGCGCCCATCCTGGGGAAGAAGGAGCAGAGCGTGGTGGGGCTGCTCTCGGCTGGCCGCCGCGGGGAGGCGGGCGGCAGGATGGGGGTGAGGGAGGAGGACGAGAGCGAGGGGGGGATGCCCGGGGGTGTGAGAGGGGACAGGGGGGCCGAGGACGGCAGCGAGGGGGGGTTGCTCTCGTCGGTCGAGCTCAGGGACTCGCTCCGGAAGGGGCTGTACTTGGTTTTGGGGACCAGCTCCATGGGCAGCGCACCCGACTGCCGTCTGAGAGCCGAAACAGAGACGCAAAAGCTTTGTTTTGTTTAAATGCTATTCGATCGGTCTCCTGAAAGTCTCTTCGTCTGAACTGAGCAAACAGTCGTTCTTCTCACTAAGTGTCCTGCAAGTCTCTCGGAACATTGATGTTTTCATCATCATCAAGGTTTTTTTTTTTCTTTTTTAAAGTTCGTGCCGAGAGAAAAAGAAAAGAAAAAGATACCAAACAAAACAATCAAACAAACAAAAGAACACGCAGGCAACGGCGAGACTGCGAATGACAAAGCCACAGAGAAGTACAAAAAGAGAGAGAATAACAAAGAAGTGCAAACAGATTGCTAAGTGCTGCTCCAACTCAGACTACTGAAGTAGTTATGGGAAGAGAAGGAGGCAGAGTCTGCATAGTAATACAACTACAGCACCACTTCCACTGATGATTGTCAGTCAGGGAAAAAAAAAAAACCTCAACATGCATGCATTCCCTATTCACTGCGTGTGTGTGTGTGTGTGTGTGAGTGTGTGTGTACACATGTGCGTATATATGTGTGCATGTGTGTGCGTGTGTAGAGAGCTATACTCTAGTGGTTCCTGTCGGACAGCACCCCATAAAAAAGCCTATTAGTCGCAGAGAGCCAGGGAGAGGAGCCATGCACTGAACAGACGATCAATACAGCGAGAGAATGAATGAAGAGAGAGAGGGAGGGGGAGAGAGGGAAAGAGAGAGAGAGCGAAGAGCTAAGACTCAACTAAATGTATCCGAGAGCTTACAGCAGCGCACAAGAGCTCGTTCTGGAGGAGGAACTCTCGTCGGAGCACTCGGAGCAGACTGGCAGCGCTCAGCTGAGCTGATCTCGGGGTTTAAGAGCCGCGGCGGGTCACTGTGGCTGCGCACCGGCCGGCGCGGTCCAGCGCGCGGCGTCTGACTCACTCGCCCGACAGCAGCTCTCAAAAAGTCCACTCTCGGCGCTCTCAAGTTCTCAATGACGCAGCATCAATCCACCGACACGCGCCGCTACATCACCGGGGACGACAAACACACGACACACACACTAAACACGCACGAAACAGCCCACGCGTCACACACTCAGCCGAGAGTTTTGACCGGAAATGTGCGCCGCACAAAAAAAACGACCGGTCCAGATCTCGCTCGTTCCTCCTCTCCCTCGCACCTAGCCCACACACGCCTCCCTGAGTCAGTCCCTCTCCCTCTTCCTCCAGATGGACTGCTGCTGTCCACTGCCCAGCGCACGCGGTCTGTCTCTTCCTCGCTCCTCCTCCTCGTCCTCCCGGCGCTTCCAGATCACCTCCGGCTGCGTCTCGCCCCCGCCCCCTCCTCCTCCTCCACCTCCTCCCCCCCTCTCGGCGCTCCCCTGCCCTCCCTTGCGTGGCTCCTGGAAGCCGTCGCGGAGCTGCCACACGATGCACTTCTCCAGACGCCGCCGCGCCTCCTCCTCCCTGGCCCGCTGCCGCTGGCGCTCCTTCTCCCTCTCCAGCACCTCCTCGCGCTTCTTCCACACAATCTCGTGCTCCCCCTCCTCACCCACGCCACCTCCCTCTTCTACCTTGCCGTTCTCCAGACTGTCCAGCTGCAGTGGTCACCTGCACCTTTTCTTTTTTTGTCTTTTGTGTTTATAAAAAGGTCTGTATCACTCACTTGCGCTCACAGTAACTCAAGCCATTTTTCCGAAACCAGATGTAGAGCTAAAGAATATACCGTATATATATATATAGCTAAATAAATACAAACACTCATAAATAGATCACACTTTAAAAAAGAAGGCTGGTCAAGAGAAGAAGAAAGGAGTGAATCTGAAGTTCACCCTCCCTCCCGTGTCTAGTTAGTGCTCCGTACAGTCTCTATGGCTGTGAGGATTATGGCTGTGCAGTTCGGGCTCAACTTGGTTGAATGCAGTGTCGTTCCGTGAACCGCAACTAACCCAAGTAAACAGTAGATCAGAGAAAGAAAAGGACTTCACGGTGGATTTGAACTAGAGCACCAAAAAAACGGCCAAACACAACAACACGCAAACAGACCTAGCTAGCTCGCTGGGTTTAAGTGAGGAAACTTGAGAATATGATCTAATTTGAGTTGTGTGTGTGTGTGTGTCTCTCCCTCTCTCTCTCTCAGAAACAGAGATGGAAAGATAGAGAGACAGGAGACAGAGATGGAGAAGAATCACCGGCTGTCCTGAGCAATGATGATGATGCTCCACAGGGCTGTTTCGAGGGCTAATGAAACCTGATTGGCCCAATTTGTAGTCCCTTCCCAGGGATCCCTGAAGCGTGGACTCGTTAGGCGTGACTGAGATTAATCACACCCTCGATATGGTAACACGTCACCTGTCTCCCTCACACACCCTAAAGAACCGTGCGCGCACACACGTACACACACACACACACACACACACACACACACACACACACACACACACACACACACAAACAATATCTCCCACCTAGATACCTGAGAATGAATCTAGTCAGGACCTATATGAATGTCATACAGATGAACGCACGCCTGCCTAATAAGACCAATTCTGCCCTATATGGCATCCCATGAAAAACGCCTCCATATAGGCAAACATCAACACTTATTCAACTATTATATAAGCTGTTGTCTGTCGTGTGTGTGTGGTGCCAAAAACAGTCCAAGCGCATCGGAGGGGTCTCAGTACTATACAGGGTCAGAAAATGACCACCGAGGGCAAATAAATCACAAGGACTTTTCGTCTTTAGAATGTTTTTCAGACTCCTGCTATGAGGCGAGTCCAGCTGTCAAACATTATCTTGGCAATACATCAAATGCCACAGCAAGCAGAGACTGTTGTTTGAGACCTTCTTAATGTCACAAACTACTTCTTTAAAACCTTGAATGGACTGTATTAGACAGCTGAAGGATACAAAGGTCATCGCTCAAATTTTACAATGCAGCAGAGTGTGTGTGTGTGTGTGTGTGTGTCTCCCCACACACACACACACGGATACTCCTCCTGATGGACTGATCTTGAGTGGCAGGATGCTTAAGTCAACAGGACTGCAACATCATCACCTTATCCCCCCCCCGACCACAGACACAGACAGACACACACACACCAGAACTGTGCCTAAGGATTCTGACCGCCAATCTAGACAACCAGGATCTGTGCCTGTGCTGGGTGACTAAGCAGTCTATGACCGACTCAAAGCAACAATGAGGTCATCTCACACAAAGACTTTAGTATCAAAAGGAACCAAATACATTCATACCAGATAGCGAATGCTCACTTATGTATCTTGTATATAAAGTAAAAGCAAAGTGACTGGTGTTTAGCAGACGCTTTTATCCAAAGCTACACACACACACAGGGGAAAAGCACTAGAAAAAGGACTCTGATACGATCAGAGAAGATATGATTAACATGCCTCAAAGTGGATTCAGACACTAATGGTCTTTCACTGAGAGTTTAAAACAGCATCGCTGCGTATGCACCTTCTGCTTTGTGTCTGTGTGTGCATAAAAAAGAAATTGCGCCCCATTTCAACAGAAATGATGGAATTGAAAAAGAGTGCGTGGGACAGGGGTGGAAACAATCTACACTACTGACGCTAATGCAAGATGGCACCTATGATGACAACACTTGTCTCTGAGATTAAAGAGCACAGGGGAGTAAAGAAACAAACGAACACACATCTGACAACTCAGGAAAATTTGTGAAGGAAAAAAAAACAGTGCTGTGGGGGTAGTGTGTCCTTTGTTCCTAAATAAAGGAGAAAAGATTGACTAAGCTTGTCAAAGTTCTTGAGCTACAGACAGAACCATCACAAGCGCTCCAGTTGTTAATGCAATGTGGTTTTAAATGCCAGGTCTTTTAAAGTATCAGAGGTAATGATTGAGAGCACGTGTCCTGATGCTAAGAAAGTAAACTATTATCTGCCCGTCTGAACCAGTGAACAGCACACACACACGCACCAGACGGTGTCAGTGCAGGTCACCTACGCCTACATAGACTTTGTTCTGTGATGAGCACCAGTTCACACACCGTTACAAGCACCAGTTGGTGAGCACCGCGGTATGAGCAGTTCCGCATGCAAAAACCACAGGATGGGCGAAGAAAGAGCACCAGTGTAGGTTATTGAGATTAAAGAGAGACCTGCTAATGATTTTGGTGTTCACTGTTCAGTTAGTGCATGGTTGATGCAGCACAGTGAAGGTTGTAGAGTCCCTTCTGAGGAGACCTGGAGCCTGAGTGTCCTACACTTTTCGTAAAAGACAGAAACATGGTCACACACACACATACGCTGCACTTAAAACAAACACACAACTGTGAGTCTGAGAGCAAATTCTAAGTCACACATTAGCCTACTACTAGGACTAATTCTGCTGCAGTGACTGAACCAGCCATTATATTTCAGTAAGGTGAGGGGGAGAATAACACCATCATGTAGTGCTGCTGGGTCAACACCTGAATAGCCGGAGACAGAAATTTGTCTAGAAAGGACAATTGTAATGCTCCTTTCCAACCACTGGACTACAGTCTCAGAGCAGTTTTGACGGTTCAAGATCACCACAGTGCTCCAAAGTCTAGCCAAGCGACATTCTTAACCAAGCAGGTATCCCTGGGTAACAAAGCACTGGGTAGCCTCTCGAGAGCACACGGGAGCACCGGAACGTCCCGACTGAAGGACAGAATTAGAAGTTCACGCGCACTGTGTTGCTATGGTGACGAATTGAATTTAGGAAGCTGAGTGCAGCTAGACAAAATTTTGTCTCGAGCCCAAACAACAGATGACGGGGCTGGCACAAAGAAACCCACTGCACCTTACAATGGCTGCCCGCATCACCTCGCCGGCGCCGGGAGACGGCGCTTACGCCTGTCGGCAACAGAGACGGGTCAATGGCCGGCAGTGAACTCTCGCGCCGGTAAAATCAATGTCGACATGCCACCATAGACAGCGCCAGACAGAAGCTAAAACACAATCCGTTTTACCTGTTCAAATGAGAGCATGTTTGCCCTAATGCATACAGAAATAAGCACGCTACGTTCCAGGCAAACAGCAATTTGCTGGAACGAAAGACTAAAAGTCTTCAGGCACACAAAACATGTTAGCCTATAATCTAGTCCTGCGTTAAACAAACTAACGTAACATCAAAATATTACCCATTGTCTGGGTAGTATGCGTCTGTCTCACTGCACCACAGGATAGCCTATACAGCTTGCATTAAAAAAAAACCTGACAGTATGTGTGTTTCTCAGTCTCTGCATATAAGAACAGCTGATGCAAAGATACTCGGGCGAGTCTAGTTTCTGAGTGTCTGAGTTTAGTTTCCCTCGAATGTTCAGATTTATTCCTGCAGCAAGTACTGAGACCAGGAACACAAGGGGAAAAAGAGATTTGCAGCGTGGTCGAAAACCGTTCCTCTTTCACCGGCTACTTCGGCCTCTGAGACAGCTAAGTTATTTTAACAGTGTCGTCTCCATCACACTAAAAGATATAGCAGAAATACAAAATCTGAATAAAAACACTGAAAAACGTGATTATCTTATAGCATGGTTGAGACAGTCACTCTCTGTTAGGCTAATGTTGCCGAAGTACTCGTATCAATGGTTTTTCTTGTTTGTTTGTTTTAAAGAAAGCCAGACAATCCTCCCCTTCTCTGTCTCTTCCTGCCCCCTCCCTGTAAAAGAATAAGATGTGGTCTTCCTTTGACTCTTTGCTCCGGTCCGTCGCGCTCCCTGTCACAAAGTCACGGTCGGGCCCCTTTATTGTTCTCGCTTTCCTCCCTCGCTCCCGTCCTTCGTTTCCCCTTCTCCTCCTTGGCGTCAGCGGCACGCGGCGAGCTAGTGCACGGCGATGCCGCTTTGTTTTCCTCTTTCCCTCCGCCCGCTGCTGTCGCTCATCCTCTCTCGTGCTCCCGCTCGCTCTCTCCTCCGCACCTCACCGCTGGGTTCTGTGTGAGCGCGTGTGCGAGAGCGCCAGATAAAGCCGTCTGTCCCTGTTTTCCCTCCTCCTCCCTCCCTCCCTTTCTCTCTCCGGTCTGCTTTTGCGCTGCCTGCCTCCAACCCCCCCCCTCACCTCCTCCATCCGTCCCTGGGACCACGCACACACATACACACACACACATACTGATGCGGCTGCTGATTTCCTTTTCCACCTCCCTGATCCACCCCCTCTCTTTTTCACTCCTTCCTTCCTTCCTTCCTTCCTTCCTTCCTCCCTCGGTCTCACACTGTCTCGCTCGGTCTCATGCTGCCACTCACTCCTCTTCTCTTTTCTCTTCTCTCTCCATGCAGTGTCAGTTAGTTAGGAGAGTGTTTGTATATACAACCCACCCACCCCCCTTCTCCACGTCTATGTAATTCACACATAACACAGAGAGGAATAAGCAGGACCTTGAAGAAACACACTCTCTTCAACAGCCTGCCTGGTAACCTGATAGACGTATAGTATAAGGAGAAAAGGCGAGAGGGAGAAAGAAAAAAAAAAGCAAGAAATGCACACTTTAATGACTCTCTCTCTCTCTCTCTCTCTCTCTCTCTCTGTCTCTCTCTCGCTCCCTCCATCTCTATTTGCTGTGGAGGGGAAACCAGGCCAGGCTCATTTAGCCTCCCGCGTATATGCAGTATACAGTAGCCAGTCGGGCCTCCCTCAGGCACCTGACTCACAGATGCAGCTGTCTGATGCTGCACCAGGCTCTTTAAGGTCACTTACACAAGCAGACAGCACACCAAGGTGGTGCAACGACTTGACACACACACACACACACACACACACACACACACACACACACACACACACACACACACACACACACACACACACACACACACACACACACACACACACACACACACACACACACACACACACACACACACACACACACACACACACACACACACACACACACACACACACACACACACACACACACACACACACACACACACGGCAGAAAGAGACCCATGCAAGCATCAATCTCTCCGTAGCCTGGCCACAATGTGAAAGTAGTGACCCGTGCGGACACATGAGCTGAATACCAGAGGATCTCAGCAGGACCCCCCCACCCCACGCAAAAATAAACTACATCCCCCACAACGCACTGCCGGGATGTCTCTCCGGGAAGCCAGTGGCCTGCGAGTCACAGTGCGAGACTGAACCTTGGGAGATGGCGTCAGTTTGCATCGCGCTCCTGCCCGGCTCAGATTTAAATGGAGTGGACAGGACATTAGCCGCCAATGAGGATGGAGCACAGCACAGGCACAGCTTCAGTCACCTCAGGGCACACAGCGCCGGCCAGTCGGAGAGAGGGAGAGAGAGAGAGAGAGAGAGAGAGAGAGAGAGAGAGAGAGAGAGAGAGAGAGAGAGAGAGAGAGAGAGAGAGAGAGAGAGAGAGAGAGAGAGAGAGAGAGAGAGAGAGAGAGAGGGAACACACACACAGACAAAGAGCATAAACAAATATACCCCCATCACAAAAGCGGACGACCACAAACACACTTCTTTTTATGTGTGGACACACGCAATTAAACACAAGCAAACACACTTAAAACACAAACACAGTATGTCGAAAACATCTTTCAATGATCCTTCAAAAGAAAAAAAAAGAGTCATATTTCTACAAAGACCAATTGCCTGCTTAGTGCTCCAAACCCTTCTGTATTTGTGTGTATTCTGTCTGACGAGATAACTCCGCTGTGGGTTTACTGGTTGAGATCCAGAGGTCTGATCCAAAAAAAATCTTTTGCATTGAAAAACAATTTGCGTTGAAGGCCTGGAAAACTAACAGTGGGTCGTGCCGATGATAGTTTGAATGCCGGCAGCAAAATAACATTTGCACAGAATGACAAACAACAACAACAAGAATAATAACAACAACAACAACAACACAAAACAAAACAACAATGGCAGAGAATCAGAGAGGCTCAGAAAGACCCATCCACCCTGAATGGAAACCCACCCGCAGCAATCAGATATGTGATGACAGGTGAGAGACAGAGACCCAGCCACCTGGAGAAGACCGTGACGAGGAGCCTCGCCGAAACAGCGCTCAGCCAATCAAAAGGGCCGACGGGAAAGTGAGAAGGACCAACACCGACAGACACACAGGACAGAGCAAAGAAGAGGCCAGTAGATACACGTCGAAAACCCACAATGATTTCCACATAAGGACTTCACCTAACCCGTCACCAGTGAGTGTGTGTGTGTGTGTGTGTGTGTGTGTGTGTGTGTGTGTTTGTGTTGTGAGTGTGAGTGCGTGTGTGGGGGGGGGGGGGGGGGGGGTTGTGCACCGAGGCTGCTCCTGCGGGCAGTAGACCAAGCGTGTCATGCTCGCTCATACACACTCTGACAGCAGAGGACGTGATTGTGTTTCCAACAGGAAGTATCTGACTCACACTCTCCCAGCTGACGCTCATGTTTAAGTGCAGACTGATGACCTACATATCCCCCATAGTCTTTTGTGTCTGTGTGTGTATGTGTGTGTGTGTGTGTGTGTGTGTGTGTGTCTTTTATGGTGGGTCACCACTGCTTCATCGCCTGTAACTAATATTTCTCATTAGTATTGAACTCAATGTCATCTTCCTCATCCTCATGCTTAATAGGGTTAAGTGTTATAACACTATCACAACACCTTATGCAATCTTAGAGTCAAAGATGAGGAATCGTCCTGTCTGTTACTTCTAATCTCTGAGATACCACACTTATTCCTTTCTCCCTCATGACTACTCCTACAGCAACTAAATCATTTGCAGACTTTGTTACGATTAGGAGATATTGCTACCACTGCTGTAAGAACCAAAACACAGACACTCAAAGCAGACGTGTGTATGTCTGTCTCTGTGTGTGTGTGTGTGTGTATGTGTGTCTCCTATGGGTAGAGAGTGATCAAGGAGTTTGCTGACTTTTTCCCTTTTTGGATCAAGCTTATTGGTGTGTGTGTGTGTGTGTGTGTGTGTGTGTGTGTTCAGTGTTCTAGTGTGAAGACAGGAGCAGTCTTTGTGCCATGGTGAAGGAGGGCAGGAGGGAGGGAGGGAGCGATGAAGAAAAGGAGAACCCATGGTAAATCATAATGGAAATCTTACCACATACTCCATTGGCCGAATCGCTCTCTGTTTGTCTCTTAACCCTAAAAACACCATAAGCGCACATTATCACACACGCACACACACACACGCGCGCACACACACACAAATAAGCAGCCAATTGCAACAAGCATCTCATTATCTTTCCCCCCCAATCATAGCCAATGAAATTAAGCTTTTTTCATGCATCACATCTCAGTCAGCCAATTGCAGTGGGCTTCCCATACTGCAGCAGGAGCTTAGGACAGAAGCAGTCATGTGACAGGCATGACACAGGTGTGTGCAGACAGACACAGATGCTAAACCATGTCTCAGAGGCTGTTCACACATTTGATGAAAGAGCTTAAGTGTTTGAGTGTGTGTGTGTGTGAGTGTGTGTGTGTGTGTGTGTGTGTGTGTGTGTGTGAGAGAGAGAGAGAGAGAGAGAGAGAGAGAGAGAGAGAGAGAGAGACAAATGGTCAGGCTCAGGCACACACAGAGGAATGAGTGGAATTAGAGAAGGGGAGGGTGTGTGTTGGTGTCCCAGCTTGCCCCTCACACATGCATAGACACACATGTGCATGTGTGTGCATTCACATTCTATCTCGGCCTCTTTCTCCTTCTTACACACATGCATGTACACACACAAACACAAACACACACACACACACACACACACTTACTTACTTACTTACAATAACTCTGTGATTGCAGCAGCTGCACCATACTTTGAGAACCAGAGCCATCTTGTGCAACACACTTCCCATGCGCGATTGCGCAACCTCTGTAATGATTAGATAGATCCTGGCAGTGACGTCTCATCCCCCCCCTCAAAACGTTCTGCTTGTGCCCAGACTGTTGTTCCTCTCGCAATAAGAACAGCAAACAAAACCACAGCGCTGGACAGCGAAGTGTTTGTCTTGGCCTTGCTTGTACGCGCCATGCATCACCAGTGACATTCTGCCGTGCTCTGGTTTTGCAGCCCACTGTGCGCGCCCCAGACGAGAGAGAAAAAAAAAAGAAAGAAAGAAAAGGCAGCCTTCAGATGATGACCTTTTCTGTCTGCTCTCGGTGGTTAAAAGCAAAGATATGTTGCCTAGAGAGTGTCAACATAGAACACGTTGATGTAGCGTGAATTAGACGCTTACAGAGAGCAGTCATCATCGCAGACAAGAAAGGGACCACTGGTCCTCTGTTGGCAGTGACTGTACGAGCTGATTATTCGAGCGGCACGAGGGAGTTACCCAAGTCCCTCAGCGCGATGGCTCCAGATACAAGATTAAGGGAACTTGCTAACGCCATTGGTGTACAGTAGATGCTGCAATCTGCAACTTTGCGGAAGAGCATTCGAATGTGCAGCCCGAGCCTCTGAGAGCCATAACCTACCACACAACCACTGCACGGCTGAGTAAACAGGCCTTTGTGTGTGTGTGTGTGTGTGTGACCATGCCTACTTTATTGCAAAACAACTTGGCCTGACACAGCCAAGTTAACTCGGCTCACCATATATCTTGGTACAGAATTTTGGCCTGTCCTTATCTGTACTGTACTGTATGTATGCGGATTTAAACCAGGACGTACGCCCACTGTTAGGGGACACAGGTCACTATTACGTACGTTACACAATAAATCTCCTCCAAAGAAAAGGGAATATTTCAGTTCAGTTTTAAGTTAAGTACAGAACTGATAACAAGCCAGTAAACTCTTAACGCACTTGCATTCATTTTGAAAGCTCGAGCACAGACTTTAATTAGGGCACTACTGCTTCTTAGGGGTCGGTCTTGCTTTACCGTTCAGGAAGACTTTAATTGGGCGACAGAGAAAAAGAGTGAGAGGCGGAGATCCTGGACAAATGTGCACTCATTTCATCCACGCAAATCTGACCCCTAAACCAAGCACTATGTGGAGGAGATATCCTCACCAAGGACAGTTCAGTGCAGCACTGTGGGCTCAGCTTGTGGGCTGAGAGGGGCCAGTGAGACTGTGCATGCCCATGAATATTAAAGGGGACATAATATACCTCATAATATGTCCCCTTTAATACCCGGTGGGACACGACCTAGGCCCTCTGGCTGACCCTGCACTACAGTCACTCGCTCTCTAGGTCATCAGGAGAACACAAATATACTAGTAAATATATAAAGCCAGAACATGGAAATGAACACACACAGACACACACACACACACACACACACACACAGACACACAGACACACGACAAGAAAATAAAACATACAGGCAACCACAACATCAGTGTGGCACAATATGGCTGCCACAACACCAATATGGTACAATATGGTTGCCACAATGCCTGGTAAGGAGTTGTGGGAAGTCGTCTATCTGCTCTCTCTCTCTCAAACTGGCCATTAGATTAACATTCATTTAGACTGAGAGGCAGCTGACATGTGAGTTTTCTATTTTAAGTCTCACTCACTTCCCTCCCTCTCTCAGTCCCTTGAAAATATGCCCTCGCTTTCATTCCATCTGACCAATGCAAGCGTTCTCAGCTCAGTGTGGCCTCTCTTCATTTGCCTCTACACACACAGAAACATGCATGCATGCACGCACGTGCACAGACACAGACACACACACACACACACACACACACACACACACACACACACACACACAGACACACAGACACACAGACACACAGACACACAGACACACAGACACACACAGACACACACAGACACACACATTTTAGGAAGTTGCCTGAGAAGATTGTGAGTGGAGAACTTTTGTCATCATGTGTGTAAAACTCTGACGATTGTATCCAGCTGCTACTCAAGCGATGGACACAGCACCTGGCTAAGGAATGGAGAACTGGATACTTGTATTAACTTTTGTAAATATTGGTAATTTAATGTAACCGTAGCTATTCAACTACCCTGGGTTCAGGACAAAAGTATATACATATTTCTGGGCACCTTACCGACAAATGAAGACAAACAAGTATTACTTACAGACTGTAGCTTTAAGGAAGCGACTAGCCACAGTGGTCCATGCTAGACATTCATTCTCTGACTGTGGCATGTGAAAGTAACACCCAACTCAGGCTCCGATCATCTCAGCAGTGTTGCTACAGCTCAGCACCCCACCCCCCGACGCCAATTATTGACTTATGTCAGGGGTCGTGCCACTCTTTAGTTCCTCCACACCTCCTAACATCTCTCTACCCATCTCCACTTTTGTCTCAGAGGCCTAACTGCAGACTCTCAAAGGTAAATATTAACAACATACACTGTTTGTCCCTTTGCCAAAGCCCTCAATATGAAGTGCCTCACCCGCAGTTTCAAGATAGAGTTGATGACTTGTTATTTGTTAGTATATCCTCTAAAGAAAGTCTGATTGATTATTAGGTCACTTAATGAATCTTATATACTACTTTGAGATATTTAAAGGAGAAACGGTCTGAGGACATGGTCAGTTCTACATCATGTGAGGCAACATAAAGGAACATTTCACTTTGAGGCCTTGAGTCATAAACAGTCATTATTCAAAAATATACCAGTATATTTGAATGACATTCTAAAATTAGGCTGTCAGCTTTGTGGTCAGTTCCTGAAAGCCTCTGATGACCAAGTGGTGTTGCTCCACTCTGTAGTTCCCGTCCACAGCTCTTGTGGCTAAACCACAGGCAGAAGTGATGCGATTTAAATGTTTACAGAGAACATCTGATGAAAACAGTTCCTATAAGAATCTGCTTATCAACAAGTCATTGTATGACAAAACCATAATATAATACCAGTGAATGAGTGAGAGTGTGTGTGTGTGTGTGTGTGTGTGTGTGTGTGAGAGAGAGAGATAGAGAGAGTGCATGTGACTACACGATGGATTGCAAGACAAGTGTGCGTGCATGTATGCGCGAGCTTGGCTTGGTACGCACAGCGTGTATGGCTGACGCTGCGTGTGGTTGCTTGTGGTGCATGCATCTGGAGCTGAACACATACGTGATTTCAAGTCATGTTTCCCACAACAAATGAATAGCCAGTTAAGCATTTCAGAGAGGCAAAGTCTTGAACAAAAATGCTGTTAAACCAAAAACCTGTCACCAATGACTATGTGTAATAGCCTACTGTGTGAGTGAAAGAAAGAGAGATTAATATAAAGTGTATGTGAGAGAGAGAGAGAGAGAAAGAGAGAAAGAAAGAGAGGCTAACAGTGTAGGTGCAGGGTTTGTGTGCTTGTTAGTTGAGCAAGCCTTTGTATTGCCTCCCTTGACAATCCAATTGTGTGAGCGTTTATATGTATGTGGAGAATGACGTGGGAAGCCAGAGCTGCCCAAGCAGGAAGTCAACTGACCAGACCCCGACCCCCACCCCACCCCACCCCATCCCCCAGTCCCCTTGTGCACCCATACCTTACTGAGACAAAAAAGGGCAAAGGAAGGAACATGAGGAAAAGGGAGACAGACACAGCAGGCCACAGTTGTGCTGAACTAAACTGTACGAAGGTGACGAAGACTCTCATTGCCATGCACAACCCATCGCTTGACAGAGACTGGCTGTCCACATAGAAGTCTTGACAGTACACACACACACACACACACACACACACACACACACACACACACACACACACACCACACACGCACAACACAGCACAGCACAGCACTGCACAAGGTGTTCCATTGTGATAACAAAGCTATAGTTGTGTGTTTGGAAGGGTGCGTGTCAGAATCCGATATGAGTGGGGTGTCCATTAACTGGAGAAAATAAATCTCTCGGGCCTTGTGCTTGTTATCAGTGGTGATCAGGTGCATATATGGTGTAAGCTCGACAACTGCAGCACAGAGGTCTGCAGGGTGCCTGATAACGATGAAAAACAGAGTGAGTGACTGAGGGACAGAGGACTAGAGTGACAAAAAAAATCCCTGCCAACTTTAATACCGGTCATCTCACAGGATGCTCAATGTAGGCTAGTTTTTGTCACTCGCTTTGCTGTAGAGCTTGGTTACATTCTATGTGGAGGCAACACAACAAAGACTGCTAAGAGGGGAAAACACTGCAGGCCAGGTCAAACTGCAAACAGGCCCCTACAAAGTACAAAATCACAACTGAAATCCCTGACTTTGTAAGATATCTGGCTAGAGATGGGATGATTGAAGACATAAGGAGTATGCTGCCACATCATACATGACTTCAGAATAAGAGTCCAGTCCACTGAGCTGTACGTCTACCAACACTTCAGTTGTGAACGGAACAGCAGCTGAAGTACAGACAGCTGAAAAAGAGCCGCTACACCCACAATAGGTTCTGGTGGTCATCCACGGACCATCATCGACGACTTAATCTTTCTGGCACGTAGGCCTAGAGACGATATTATTTTTAGTAGGCCTCATTTCACTTTTTCTGTAAGGTTTATTACTTGTGTAGGCTGCTTTTACCACGAGTTAGCCTAAGACAGCTATGTCAGTAACTCACAGATTTCGTAGAATACTGAAAGGATCCATCTGGGTCACTTCAATGCCTTTTCAGACGTTTGATGCCAACAGGGCGAATAATTTAATTGTGAAGGTTGGGTTGCGCAAGGTCTTAATATAATCTAATAACTACAACACATTTAAGAGTTGAGAGGCCAAAGAAAGACGCGGAGTTGAAAGAGGCCATAGTGATCCGGTTGGGATTGGTTTAGTTGGCCCAGACTGTCTTTCCTATGAATTCCATTAAGAAACCGGATAGCCTATGCAAGTAACATATCTACATGTAGCTTACATTATCAACAAAGAACCTCGGCAAGATTGCTTCAATGCCTGTCAATCATAATCCATCTGACTGACTTAATATGTTCAAAGCAACTCTGCTAATTTCAAGCGATAATGTCGTAGCCTACTGTAAGCTTCTCCTGAGAAAAACGCATCCGATTCATTCAGTACGCAACAACACTGTAACAACTTTGATACAGTGAAGCCGAGTTCAGTGTAGCCTAACACATTGACCACGTTCCAACACGCCGCCTTTAAAATTCCTACTTGAATTGTGCTGACCAAAATTGTGGTCAACTTCTGCTGAAACTTACCTAGTCTTTTCCTTGCGTCTCTTTCGTGCCTTTCTTCTCGTCACGTCGCACTCCTCTGGATTCTACATAAAGTTACATGTAAACCCCCGGATTACTGAGATAATGGAAGCTAGTTGTCGTTTCCAATTCATTTGCAGTTCTTAAAAGAAAGAGTTTGAAACTTTTCTTCGCTTCTCTCCCTTCCGTTTCTCCCTCTAGTCGCCCCCTTCTTTCTACGGTCTAAAAAAGCCACTTCCGCGATCAACTGGCTGCGTCATGTGGTTTGGCGTTCGAACAGGCGCCCGCACCTGGCTCCTAGTGCGGCCTTGACTTGTTTTTCGCTGGAGGGAATTTTCTTCCGAAACGGACACATGTTGAGTCCCGACTTCAGTGCGAACAGTTTTAGCTTTGACTATAATAAGCTAGGGCTCCATATTGGAGGCTGCTCAAGACTGAAAACCACACAGGCCTATAGATATTTTCATTATTCTATAGGCCACGGAAATTATTCAACCACACAAAACATCTTTAAATAGACATAGCTATTTCTTTGTGATGGCTTATATTGAATTTTATGAATTAAATGATTCAATGATTTTCATTTTACAGTGAGTGACAGCCCTATTAGGCATCTAATTTATTAGGAGATTTGACAGAATTTAGTCATTTTAACTCTAGCTTTAGTAATAGGCTATGTCAATGTCTGTTATTATGAGAAAGAGGTGATAGGACTGAGACTAGGCTACACGTCTGCGAAATAGTAAACCATCAGACACCAGGAGAGGGAAGTGAGAGTGAGACAGCCAGGGATGTATTGCAGAATTCAATTTATTGTAGGCTATTTAAGTATATATCGATCAGACTTAGATCAGGCTCAGGTAGGTCACGGTTTTCCATGCAAGGTATAGAATCATGAACTTGGGAAAGAATAGGCTAGATATGGGAAAGGCATAGATAAATCATTACTTGCAGAGTTAGCTTTTTTTTTTTTTAAGGCAAGACCGTCACACGCTGAATCACATGCTGATTGATTGATACATGACACCACCTGAATCCAGGCTATAGGATATTTATTGACTGATACCTCACACCAAATCCAGCATGGCTAAAAACAAACAAATAACCAATAAACTAAACACAATATGCTGCTCAATGGTATAAGAACTACCATATCTAGAAAATCAGTATTGGTTGAAAAAAAAAAAAAAAAATCCATCCAGCAGCCTTTAATTGATATGTGCAGGGGTTCATAGAGTTAGGTCATTGGCATGGCGGAGACATCTAGGACTTTTAGTAGATTTATGGACTATTTAAGTTAAAACATTTATGTTTGCTGAGCTGCATGGCAAAACATTTTGTCTCATCCCTTTCAAAAGACTGCATTTGCCTTTTCTGAGCGATGTTATTGTCATGTCCAAAATATTGCGTTTCCTGCATATGAACTGCAAAAAAATCCTCCAAGACAACAACAAGGATGGCACTGTTAATTTTTTTTAAGGGTTTAGTCATGTTTGAATATATATATTTGATAGATCTAACAGTGGTTTTGATGTGCTTTATACTGTGAAGTATAAAGCACATCATTGTAGCCTAGGCTTGGTTGTTTAACTGCCCACTGTGGGGAATCGAATAGCACTTCTCCCGTGCCTATATCTGTCTCCATCTTTTATGATTTCTGGACCCAGGCATAGTCCAAAGTTTGTATTCGAATCTCCCTTTGCAAATCACATAGGCCTATATTGAAATAAGAACTAGCCTACATCAAATCAAAGTTTTCAGAGATGATAGCCAACAACATAAATTCAAAATGATTAAAAATAATGAATATATTCTTTAAGTTTTTTTTTGTCTGTAGGCTATTTGATTTGACAAGGAAAGAACAAACAAACCACTGCTTTTTCATTTATCAATAGCCTACAGATGGTGTAGGCTATTTCGCCAAAAGTATGTAGGATGCAGCAGCAGAGTGGTCGAGAACACTCTCTTTTTGGCTCCGGGATGCAGGTAGGATGGCATTGGCAACATTGTAACCTACTGTATGCATGCAACATGATGACGACCCCTGCTGTCTTGCACATTAGTAAGGCCACAACACTGTACGGGCTGAGACATTCTCTGGTGAAGCAGTTTTATAGTAAATACTCATTTTCCGCAGAAATACGCCATATTTTTACTAATTTCTGAGTTTGGAATTGTACATTAATGTCAACGGGTAGATATTGCCTGTGAGTATTACGTTTCTTTCCTTCTTAGAGCGAGAACATGCCGCATTTATCTCTTCCGTCTTATGAAACGGCATGAGGTACTTGTGTACCTCCTTACAGCCCATTGGCTGAACTGTAAGCGACTCTGGATTCTCCCTCATCCTGATTGGTGTGCTGCAATCATGTGATTGGTGAATGACGACAGTGACGCTGCAAATACATAACTGAAACACAACACTGTCATGGTAAGTGTAGTTCCGCTCGTGGTCAAATATAAAACAGTATTACAAATTACACACTGTTTAATTGTTTTTATTCATCAATGCCATGGCGTTTCTTATGTTTGTATACTGCAGATCCTATGTGGACTTAAAGTGTGACTTACATGGCAGGACCAGTCGGCTCTGGCCACTTTCTTTCCAAATGACCGTGGTTGTGTAGCTCACCCTTGCCAAGAAGGTCCACTGTCCTCATTTGGCTCACCGACGACCGACTGCAGTTAACGTTACTAATTGACTGTATTGTCATAATACAGTCCCTTTCAACCGGACAGCGGCTTCAGCGGCTTAGTTATTGCTACTAGTTTTGAAGGTAGGGGAATTACTTGTTAGCCTGTTTTGTTGTTAGCCTGCTGTTTCTGATGGCTTATTCCCCAAAAACAAGTTAGGTAACATAAGTTAGCCATGCCTCAAGTTCAGGACTGTAGTGGAGGCTAAACGCAAGTAAACGCAGTGTATTCACCTCTGAAATGTCCGAAATAGTCTTACACTTCTTATTAGAGTTTATTCACCAATTGCAACGTTTAACATTCAAAAATCACACTCACATTCATTATCCACATTCACAATATGTCCACTCATGAAAACTCATGAACACTCTAACTGTTCCATACCAATGGTGTGGAACAGTTTGTTGTACATATACATATAACATATTGTGTTTTTTATTGTACATGTTGTGAACATTGTACAATAACCTCCATCATCAAACATGATCTGAATGCCTTTTAAAAAACAAACAAACAAACAAACAAAACAATCTGATACTGCATGGCGCAGTCCACCTAGCCATGACCACCTCTTATTTGACCACTACACACCTGCTCAAGTTGGTATCAAGTTATGCGAAATCTCCTCTTCTGAATTAAAAGTTCATCATAGCCTAAATGCAACTTGCTGTTCTTTGGAAGTATGTTTTCCCCTGCTGCATAGATGCTTAGATTGTTTTTCATTCCCATTATCTCCTATTATACAGTCTATAGCCTCATTTCAGTGTTATTCTATAATATTTTATACTGATTGACAGTATTGATAATTCTACTAACAATCTACAGCGTCACGTACCGAGTAACCCCTTATAGTATCCTCCAATACTTTATGGAAGATACTGTAGTATTTCATGCCTTATTAATAAGCTAAGGCGTCATCGAGACCTTGTTGTCACCCTGTCTCTACCAGAGGTTCTCTTCCCTTTCTCTCTCCCTCTGTCCCGCGCCCGGGGCCTGGATGCTGCAGGCACTGCCCAGGTTCAGTAGTGCAGTGGTGAGAGTGAGGAGGATCGGGGCTCAAGTCGCCGCCATGGCCCTCAACCACCAGAGCAGCAGTGCCTCCTCCAAGGACCAGGGCGGTGTCGTCACAGCGGCCATCCTCATCATTGGTGATGAGATCCTGAAGGTACAGTAACAACTGCTGTTCTAATTGATCATCCTATCTTGTGCAGTTTATTAATAGGCACCCCTTCATTGACGTCAGTAAGGTATTTATGCATAATTCAGAATTTTAGAAAGGTCTGCCAGAGGTGCACTGTAATGAGTGTCTCTAAAATACCTTGTGAGGGAGTGGACATTGCTTCTGTACTCTTTGATCAGAAGTTTAGCAGCAATCGAGAACCCCGGCAATTCTTTTCACATTAATCAGGTTTACCTAGCTGGAGTAGCTACAGCTAGCAGCCAATAGCTAGAGCAGCCAGCCAGCTACAGGGCTACTCTCTGGGGCATGGACATGGAAGTGTGTGTCATTAGGCCTTAAGTTAAGTTACTTAATTTGTCCTAAATTAAAATGTTCCTCTGCCTTCAAGCCACATACATACTAGGAGCACATACACACATACACACCCAGAGCATTGGGCTGGCACCTCATGTAGATGTTGAGAGTGCTGTTCTATCAGTCCCTCCACCCAGAATTTTTAGAACTGGCCACCCCTCAGTCAAAAGCCTGATTCCCTAACCGGAGGTTGTGTAATTCTAAAGTTCAATTATGCATGAAACACCCTCTGTTGATGACTCATCCTTGGTTCTGTACAAAACTGGTTGAAATGCAGGCAGAAAAAGGGTAGCTTGGTAGCAATATGGTTCAAAGAATTCTGAATGTAACTGGTTTAGGAACTACTGTAGTCCTCTGTCGTTTGACACAAGCCACGGATAGGTTGTCAAGTTTACTGTGTCCCTAATACACAGACAATCCCTAATTAACATTAGCGCGTAATAGATTATATTTGATCGACAAAGAAATAGTATGCACTATATATTAATATGTCATATGTTCCTCATGCCTTGTTATTATTCAATCATATACAGCATAATGCATGATGTGAATATGATGTGACATCCTGGGCACACTGGTTGATTACTAGTTTGAATCAGAAGTTGTGATTGGTCAATCTCCAGGTCCGTGCTTTGTATCCATGTCGCAGGGTCACACAGTGGACACCAACAGTGCCTTCCTGTGCCGCAACTTACGCAAGCTGGGCGTGTGCGTGCAGCGAATCACCGTGGTGCCCGACGTACAGGAGGTCATCGCCAAGGAGGTAGCCGCCCTGGCGCCGACGGTCACGCACCTCATCACGTCCGGCGGCATCGGCCCCACCCACGACGACGTGACCTTCGAGAGCGTGGCGCTGGCGTTTGGCGAGGGCCTGGCGCCGCATCCGGAGCTGGCGCAGCTGGTGGAGGAGTTCTTCGGCGCGTCGGACCCCAGCTCGCCCACCATGAAGCTGGCCGTGATCCCCGAGTCGGCGCAGCTCAACTACGGCACCGACCCGCAGACGGGCCAGCGCATGCGCTACCCGCTGGTGAGCGTGCGCAACGTCTTCATCTTCCCCGGCATCCCGTCACTGCTCGAGCGCGCCTTCCACGGCCTCTCGCACCTCTTCGCCGGCTCGGGCACCACCTTCCACACGCGCGAGGTGTTTGTGGACGCCGACGAGACGGAGATCGCGCCCGTGCTCACCAAGCTCCAGAAGGGCTGGGGCAAGCGTGTGGCGCTGGGCTCCTACCCGGACTGGCTCAGCAACTACCACCGCGTGCGGCTGGTGCTGGACTCGGACAGCCTGGAGGAGGTGGAGAAGGCCAGGGGGCAGCTCGTGGAGGACCTGCCCCCTGGCAGCGTAGTTCCGCTGGTCAAGGACCCGGTCTCCATCGCCCCCCTGGAGGTCTACATGCTGGCCAACAGTGGTGAGGAAAAGAATGCAGGACTTAAGTTGAGTTCAGACCAAAGATTCGCGATGAGACGAGGCGTTCTGAAACCGTGCAACTGCGACTAAACATGTTGAATGCTTTGAGACTGCTTGCGGTGGCTTGCAACTCCGTGCAACTTCTAATTCACACCGCTGCAACTCGGTCTCGTCACGTCGGGAATCTTTGGTGTGAATTGGGCTTTAGACTTCTCGGCCACTGGGGCGGAGTTCTGGTGTGGGTTGGACCATTCAAGATTTGAAAAAGGATAATTATACATAAAAGCTTTTATAATTTCTGATAACTTCTGGCACATACATTTTCTTTACTTTACGCCCTAGTAATAACAAAGAGAGAAGAGTAGTGTCTAGGCCAGAAACGATTAGAAGAGGACAGAGAAAAGAGGAAAACATTTCAGGGAAGAGTTCAAATGAAAGGTAACAGAGGTGAAAGGAAAATCTGCTCTTAGTCAGCCATAGACCATGTAGACCATAGACATCAGTGATACATAGATAATACACACGTGTAATGACACAGCTATGGGTTAGACTCTCTCCTGTTCAATTATTATGTGAAGCTGAGTGAGTAGAGAAGAGATTACAGTGAAGAATCAAAATACTGGAGGCCAAGTCACTCAGTCGCCAGAAACAAGGTACCTGAATCAGGAGAAAGCTAAAATGAAGTATGTGTCCAGTTGAGGTCGAACAAGTTTGGTGAAGAGGAGGAGAGAAAGACAGTGAGGACATGGCAAGGACAAGCAGCATACAGCAGCATATAGTGTTGAGAAGATGTCATAAAAAGCACAGGGAAGTGAACCACGTTAGGAGTGCAGCTAATGATTATGTTCATAGTCAATTCATCTCTCAATTATTTTCTCCATTAATTGAGTAGTTGTTTAATCGATAACATGTCAGAAAATGGTGAGAAAAATGAGTCTTTCCCAAATACGCCATATGCCATATTTATTTACTGTCATAGAGGATTACGTAAAGTAGAAATACTTAAGGTTAAGGAGGTAAAAATCTGAGAATATTAAGCTAGTTTCCTTAAAAAGAAAAACATAAATTGATGACGCAAACGATTACCAGATTAGTTGCCAATATAATTTAATAGTTGACAACAACCATGGATTAATTGTTGCAGCTCTTAACCACCTATAACTGCTCCTGTGTCTACCAGATAGGAAGCTTATGTAGAGGCTTGACGTGGTGCTGTGCTTGACAGTGTTCCCTTTGCACTCTTTACTCATCACGGTGATGAGAGATATTTTGGGTAGCTGTCTGCTCTCAGAGTACCAGAAATCTCCTGTACTGTTCCAGGGATGTAATATTTCTGTGTGCTTGAGGTTAGTTAAGTGTGGGAGCAGTGGCAGTGATGGGCGGTAAATGTCATGAGCCGCAGTTGAGAAGAGTTGATTTGTGTGCAAAGTTGTGCAAGCCGAGCGCCAGCCTTTCCAACGCACCTTCAATTCTCTGGCCAGATTTAGAGTTGAAGTGGGCGAAATTATGGTATAGGTTGTTACTCTCAATTTTCAAAGGAGTGATATAGTGGCTATTTTTTTATTTCTCGTAGCCGTGTGTGTGTGTGTGTGTGTGTGTGTGTGTGTGTGTGTGTGTGTGTGTGTGTGTGTGTGTGTGTGTGTGTGTGTGTGTGTGTGTGTGTGTGTGTGTGTGTGTGTGTGTGTGTGTGTGTGTGTGTGTGTGTGTGTGTGTGTGTGTGTGTGTTGTGTTGTGTGTGACTGTGTGTGTGTGATTGCACATGCTGGTTAATGAAAATGACTCCTGGTGGCACTACCAATTGTGATGTAGGCTTGGTAAATCAGGTTGTGTGCATGCGTCATACTTGTGTCATTTCCCACAGGCTCCGATCTGGGCAATAAAGTGGCGTCGGCTTTGAAGACCATCGAGACCGCGCTGGACCAGTACACGGTCAATGACACCTGTGTGGGCTTCAACGGAGGCAAAGACTGCACCGTCCTTCTACACCTCTTTTATGCTGCTGTCCTACGGTGAGCAGAAATACACACATTATAAAAATGACTTGAAGTGTGCGGATTCTTCTTAAAACATTTAGAAAATAATAAAAAGGGTTATTCCACGTGACAACAGAACTGGATCTCACAAAATATATTGGTCATCTAGAACATGCATGCTCTCAGGATGCGCCGTCCAAAATAAAAACCAGAGAGATGAGTGAGTGCAAGTTGTAGAAAGGGATGTGAAAGAGAAGAGTTTTTTTTTACTTAACCAGGGAATAAAACACAATGGGATTGTTTCCTCTTTTACAAGTGAGCCCTGGCCAAGAAAGCAGCACACGAAAAGACAATAGAGAACATTGACCAAAGGCAATAGACAGCAGTGACAACACTGACGTCCACGGACAGATATGAGGACGGGGAGAGAGTGCAGGTGTGGGGGTGGAGGGACTGAAGGGAGCACACGCGAGTGACAGAGAGGAGAGAACTTTTGCTGTGTCTGTGGACCGAGAGTACGAGATGATGCAAGACAACTGTAATCCATGTATTCTAGTCTCCACCTACTCGCTCTCTGAACTTCAACTTGGTGGATTTGCATTTGACATTGTTTTTTTCCCCCCCATCTTCTATCCTCCCCTCTCTCTCTCTCTCTCTCTCTCTCTCTCACAATCCTAGACGTTATCCTGAGGGTAAGGAAAAAGTGAAGTCTCTGTACATCAGGATTGTTTCTCCGTTCCCTGAGATGGAAAGATTTCTTCAAGATACGATAAAGAGGTACAAAAAAACACCCCTATGACAGCATTTTGAGTTTCAGCTGAAAATATAATCCTCCGATGTCACAAATGTGTGCTTCACACCTAAGGCCACAAAGAAAGTCGCACAGGTTTATGTGGGTCTAGACTCAAAGGTTTGAGCAAAAGTGACCTAACTCTTCACTTCCTGTAGACTCAGACTGCAGCATCAGATGGGTAAGAGGAGCTCTTTGACACGGGCCCTTTCTCAACCTCTCTCCTCGATCCTAGATGCTCGGTCCTCCAGGCTCGCTCCCACTGATCTATAAAGAACACTGGATAGACTATCCCATTGTTGCCGCCCCATCCTTCTTTATCTAGATCAGTGGGAAAGAGGACCGAGGAAGGATAAAAAGACGAATGAGAGAGGCCCATGGTGTCTGGAACTGTGAGTTCCTATTCACAAAGCCAAGAATAGAGTGATGCATCTGAGCTTGAATCTTGCCCTTGTTTCTGTTTCACATGACGCAGCATAACCAGCTGTTGATCACTGTAGCTACTTTTGAGACCGTTTAAAGATAACTCCGGACAAAAATGTAAAGTAATGCCAGTTAATACTAACAGAAGGTAGTTATATCGTATCACAATGTGGCTTCTTTTTCCTGACACACAGACAGACAGACAAGACACACACACACACAGTCACACACACACACACACACACACACACACACACACACACACTCTCTCTCACGCACACACACACTTTATTGTAAAAACTCATCATGTGACTACATCTTAAAGGGGCCGCTGCTAGTGCTGCTATTGCTGCTAGTGCTGGTAGTGCTGCTAATGCTGCCAGTGCTCCTGTGGTGTCCACTGTGTGCACACATTTCTCTGTGGCTCAGTATTTGGCACCTCACACTTGTGCTGTGTCGTAGATACGACCTGGACCTGATCTCGGTGGAGGGCAGTATTCGGCAGGCCCTGAGCGAGGTGCAGCAGAGACGCCCGGAGCTGAGGGCCGTGCTGATGGGCACGCGCCGCAGTGACCCCTACTCACACACGCTCACGCCCCTGTGCCCCACCGACCCCGGATGGCCAGACTACATGAGGGTCAACCCGCTGCTGGTGAGAGGCACACACACATGCACACACATGCGCATACACACACACACACACACACACACACACACACACACACACACACACACACACAGACACAGACACACACACACACACACACACACACACACACACACACACACACACACACACACACACACACACACACACACACACACACACACTCGCACACACACACATTATGGTTATGTTTCTTTGTTGCTTGGCAGATGTGTTTGTCCAAAGCAAACACGACCTCAGACTCTAATCACAAGTAAACATCTTATTAGTTTCTCTAATTCATTCCAAATGTGTTGTTTGTTCTGTTAACAGTGATAGTTACTTCACTAAGCGGCTGGGTTATCACATTTCTGTTCTCAACAAATCTCTCTCTTTTGCTCCCCTCTCTTACCTGTATTTCTCAGGACTGGACGTATCATGATATCTGGTCATTCTTGAGGACGCTCTACGTGCCGTACTGTATTCTGTATGATAAAGGGTAAGTTTCATGTAGATTAAGGCCTACACACACGGCTGGCGACGCGACAGCAATTTATGGCTGGCGACCGGCAAAACTGAATAGAATCTATTGAAGTGAACAAGGCAGCGCATACGGCAAGTGGACCGACGGCCGTCACATCGCTCTAATTTTCCCCTTTCTATTTTGTCAGAGTGATTTTGATACACCATAATAGAAAACAGCTGTCTTGTCAGTGGATTGCCATTGAATCGATGGGTGATCACGTCGCCACTAGTGTGTGTAGCAAAGCGATGAACAGAATTCCACCTTCGCGTTTGACTGTCGCATCGCCGGCCGTGTGTTGGGCTTTGAGCATCTCTTATTGTCACTCACAATTGAAAGTACAAATCCTCCATATTTGTTCTCCAGGTGTCTGTGTTGTGATCCGGTCAGGGATTGGCTCAACCATTTGTCTGTTTTCTTGCAGGTACACCTCATTGGGTAGCATGGACAACACCTCCAGGAATGTTTCGCTGAAGACGGTGGACGACCGGGGCATCACCCGCTATAAGCCCGCCTATCACCTGGAAAACGAGGAAGAGGAGCGTAACTCCAGAGCCTGAGGTCATCCCTCCCTCGGTCCCACACAACTGTAGCCTCCCGACATCCATCCACCCATTCACCCGCCCAACCAAACAATCAACCAATCAACCAATCAACCAGCAAAGGTCAACTGAATGTGATGGACAGAACAAAGACGCAAAGTTGAAAGAAGACTGAACAGGGCATTGTAGATGCGGTGTGTGTGTGTGTGTGTGTGTGTCTGTCTGTCTGTCTGTCTGTCTGTCTGTCTGTCTGTCTGTCTGTCTGTCTGTGTGTGTGTGTGTGTGTGTGTGTGTGTGTGTGTCAATCAAATGTGTGTGTGTGTGTAACTATCGTGTCCATGCTTGTGTGCGTCTGTGTGTATGCGTCTCTATGTGTGTGGCTCAATGAAGGGTTGTTGCTATGATTTCCATGAATATCATGGTTTATAATAAAAAAGACTTGAATTTGCTCTAGGGCGAGTCATTCATTTACTGAAAGTGCATGAAGATTCAGATGATTCAGACGATGATTCAAAGAAACACAGTGTATCCATGTGTATCGGGACCTGGCCTGCACAGCCACTGATTAAACGCATGGTTTTTGAGAAGATGCTTAAGCTGTTGCGAAGAAGATTGGGTGTGCGAACGCTGAGCAGTGAGCACTTTTCCTCATCGCGTGAAACGCCAACCAGGGGAAGTGTGACTGATGGACACTGATGCCTGCGTGTGATTGCTTTTGATCTGCGGAGGAGGCGATGTGCATCACATTCAGGCTCTTCGTCTCACCTGCAGAACGGAGAGGAGGAAGCCTAGGGAGGTGTAACAGGCTACACAGCACGAGACAAGTCAGCTCTCTGACATGATGTTTTTTTTTAGATTTTATGACTTATGTGTCTCATCCTGGAATTCATTTATTTGTTTATTCATTCATTCATAACCTTGGAACAGAGCAGACTGCATGTAGTGCTCATTGTGTCCAATAACTTACCCACTATGTTATGTTATGTATTCATGAGGTAAAACTAGGCAAGTGAGGATTGTACTATACTGTAGGCTATCTACCTCATGAATTTAATGTCATTAATCTCCTACACAGACTGTGTGAAAAGACACACAGTCATTGATCTCTTATGGTTGGCCCATGGCAAGGCTATAATTATAATACTCTTTGAGGGGTACATGTCCCCCCAATATTTAGAAGTGCTCAAATGGCCACCAATACCAGGCCTAGGCCTGACAGATCAGCTTCCAAAATATGTCTCAGTGAAGTTATTTAAATGACTATAAAACAAACACATTTATCTAAATTACTATCGAAATCGAATGCATTAAAATCAGATTAAGACTATGTTAAGACCGAGTTCGGAGCAAAGATAGCTTAGGTCTATTTTGAAAATGGTTTCATTTGGCATCAACGAAGTGTCCCGTCTGTAAAAGGAATTGTAGTTTTAGCGAATCACCTCTAGGTTGCGATGTAATCACATTTTACATTTCGCGTCCACGATTACAATAAATTACCTTTTTCAAGCAAGATTGAATCCAGGCATATCGATCTCTCCTCCCCGCCTGGAAATTAGTCAACGGTCTGGAAACAAGGATCGATACAGTGCAATCTAATAAAGCGACTCGCTTACGGACGCGTAGCCCTGGGACGCCCAGGTTGTAACACCTCCAATTACAGGCACGCAGCCTCCACAGTTCACACTCTCCTCGCTCTAGATTGCCACGTTTCTGTTTAAGGCTGAAATAAAAACGGCAACAAGGCCATTATGGCTAAATCAAACGTACCAGACATAAAACACTATCAACATTAACTACATTGTACAACTTTTAAAATAAATAGGTTCTGCCTAAATAGTAGCCTACCTAAATGTATTTAAGTGAAATAGCACTGGCAGCATAAAGCTATTGAGGCACACAACAAAATTCTAATTGGCATAATGTCTCTCGTAAATCACTATGGATTACAGAGAACAATTAATTACATCCCCATTAAGAAACGTCTTCATGCTGTGGCCACTAGGAGGCTTTATCCCGCCAACCTCAAGCCAAAGATCAACATAGGCCAAATAAACCTAGATATTTTTCTCCAGAAACTCTCGAGGCATTTCTCTGTGAATTTAGATGTTTTCATTTCAAAGAAAAAAGCTATTTTGCCCGTTAGTTTTTACACATTAGGCTACAATACACTTAATCAGAAATGCAGTCAACGTTGTCAAAGTTGTAAATGACTATTACATGGAGGCTACAGATGCATGCAGACAACTATCTATCTTATGCTCCAATTGGCATATTCTGCTTCCTAATTCAAGTTTACAATTTTTATAAAGTGATCATAAAAGTCATTCACAATCATATGCAAACATCTAAAAAAAATGCTGCTGGTGCCCAGATTAAAGAAACAAAACAGCTGGGTTTCTTTAGGTTAGAATACTGGAGCATCTGCTATTGTGGGTTTGAAAAAAAAAAATGGAAAAGCAAAAAAATGGCCCAAAACAAACTATCTTCAGAGACATATGAATATATTCTCCAAAAATTCTATTCCATGTCAAAAATGGCCAAAACATATAATTCAACGTTGGTACTCCTGTCACAGTAAAACTGGATTTGACCAAAACAGAAAAAGAAGTGACACAACTGATTAAGAGGTCAAATACAGTATATCAGAGTGTCTAGTTTAAAAACAGATGACTTGGCAAAGGTCCTAACTGGCAGCTTCATTACAGTTTTTTTCAATCGCTAACAAGCGTTTGTCCATTCATTTGACACATTTTCAAAACTCTAAACACAGACTCTCACCTACAAAACACAATTGGCCAAATGGATAATTTTCCTCTCAAAAGCACATCCCATGTTCTTACACCACATTTTGTTACACATACACTAACTCGTCATTTCTCTGCACACACTAACTTTACCAAAACACTGGAAACCTGACTCAAAATGAAGTTATTTTGTCAAAGAATGAAGCTTGTTTTCACTTCACAAGATACATGCAGTCAATCAGAGTACACTAGGTTTCAAAATACTGGCTACTGTTGACATTTCAAAAACTGTATGACATTTATGTTTCAGTTTTACAGGTATTTGCATGCAAAACATGCAATCCAGCATTTTTAAACGAAATTTCTTGGTTGGGAACTGTGTGTCCAGATATAATGTTCACATTCAAATGCATTCCAGTAAAAAGCAAATCCTTTTTTTTTTTTTTTTACTGTTCACTAGGCCTACAGGAGGTGCAGTATAAATACTGTTTACAGTAGACTATGATAGAACAGAAAAAGTTTTACAGCATTGCAGTGAACAAAATATCCATGATACACAAGAGCATTCTGAACAAAAAACAACAGCAAAAAGCCCAGATAAAAAGGGTGTGAACAAAAAAAAAGCACAATATTACTGTGTCTAATCTCTGTACCTGCTCCTCTCAGTGCTCCTGCACCTCTCACTGCATCTCTCACTGGGCCTGTTCTTCTCCCTGGGCCCCTTACTCTTACTCTTCCTCGTCCAGACATTACAGTATTTGTCTTTTTCTGTTTCTGCTTCCAAAAACATCACCTCCTCTTTTTACTGTGTAAGTGTCAATGTAATAGAGACCCCTGCCACTGAGTCTAAGACAGACTGAAATCAGCTGTGGTTGGCCCAATTTACCCAACATAAATCATCTGTGTGTCAATTATTCGATTGTTTGTTTATTATCAGCTGAGATATATTGCTTTTGAATTGATAACATTGCAGAAGCAGAGGTTTTTATACTGTATCTAAGGTTTGGAATATTGTTTTAACTATTGTGGGATGTTGTGTGTTAACATTCGAAAATAATACAAAAACGATCCATTATTTTGTTGGGAGGTATAGTTTGTCTGTTAAGAAAATGTAAGCATTGGGAAAATGTATTCACTGACTGCATACTGTGTGAAAACAACATAAAATGTGTGAATGGTATGGCCATGAAAGACCGATGCTGTGCTAACTGTGTTTAGAGTTTTGAAAATGTGTCAACTGAATGGACAAACGCTTGTTAGCGATTGAAAAAAACTGTAAATACTGCCCCTAAAACATCAATGCCAACATCAGCAGAAGAGGTGACTTCAGGATGGTGGTAATGATAAAAAGACAAAAAAGGAAGTTACAGTAGGAAAAATAATACACATTATAGAGAAAGACTGAACAAGGGTTATATTAGCATGATTTCTGATGGCAGGTAAAGACAGCTCTAACCAACGTAATGGTGAATTCAACTAGGCTTAAACTTATGTTACACTCTAACAGTAATGATTTTCCTGATATGCAGCATGCATCTTCCCCATAAAGATGAGATCAAAACAATGGCAAATGTAGCAGCCTCTTCGGCCAGCCTACTTATGCTCCATTGTTTAAGGCTAAAAAGCATTCCCAAACCCCTTGCATCTGACAGGCGCTCAAGACAGAATGCTAAGGTGAAACAAGGTCTCAGTGAAGAGCAGGTGCATCCCACTGGTGAATAATAACACGCACATCACAGTTATCACGCCCAGAGCTGTGACAAACAGCCAATCAGAGAGCCTCAAAACACACAGCAGACACTCTTTAACACATCTGTGGTGAGAAGGTTCAGATGTTGACATCACAAGCCAAGCAAAGCATAATGCATCTGTTTATAACAGTAAGGAATAGGATACAATGACATCAGGGTCAAGTTATGCAGTTTAACATCTGCGAGGAATTGGAATATCAGTCGAAGCGCTGCAAAGAATGCAAAAATGTCACTTTATCAAAGCAAATGTTTATCATCAAAAGATGTCTCTCTCAATCTCGTGTTTCTCCATGAATAACTTAAGCTCTCTCTTTCTCTCTGACTCTGTCCGCATTTTCGCATTTCCTTTTTATTTGCATATTTATGACCTTGTTTACAGTGAAGCATTCCACGTTAGAGAATTGAAAGCAAATCTAAAGCGATGAGGGTGTGTGATCTCTGACAGAACGTGATGCGTTTGAGAAGACAGGGAGGCGTTAGAGGTGGAACATCAGCCTTTAAACCACTCATTTCCTGGTGCCTACTGCAGTCTGTGCTCTTAGAGCAGAGAGAGAGAGGTCTTTTTGTGCAACAGGTTGACCCTGTATGTCACTGACACATTTGCATATAGCCACTCCCATGCAAAACACAGAATAGGGAATATGGACCTCAAGCTCACGCTGTGGTCAAAGAGCAGGAAAAGTTGTCTTTCAGATTTCTTGTCAATCTTTTCTCACTACAAGTGTGGTGAGAAACCTGTGTTGCACAGAATGTGTGTGTGTGTGTGTGTGTGTGTGTGTGTGTGTGTGTGTGTGTGTGTGTGTGTGTGAGAATATTGGAAAGAAGAAAGTAAACAAAGCAGATTACAATGTTATCTGACCCGAAACAGAGAATATACATTAGCAGAATATCTCTCTACTGTCTCTCAGAGATAGAAAACAGAGACTGACCCTAACCAAGTACATGCTAAGTGACCACAAATTGGCAATCGAAAAAGGAAGCCATAAAAAATCATGGCAACCAAAAGAAGAGAGAATACTGCATGTGGTCACCGTTCGACAGGTGAGGCAGAGTTGCACTTCCTCGTACAGTGTACATCCTTGTCCCAAACTAGAAATATTTACTTTGATAAATTGAATTTAGAAATTCCTCATTTTAATGAGCTAAGTGAGGTATCAAAATGAATAATACTATTGGGCGAAGGAGACAAGGAAAACCTTGCAGCCCAATATATATCAACATGCCACAACCTGAGGGACAGTGAATGACCTGTCAAGACACACAGACACAGACACAGACGTACACGCACGCACGCGCACACACGCACGCACAGACACACACACACACACACACACACACACACAAGCAACACAGGTTCTGTTATTATAATAATTTAATGTTTGTGCTTTTATTTGCATGATGATACATCAGCTGTGATGAAAATACAAGACACAAACAGAAGCTGAAATTTGATTTGGTAGGTGCACAGATCTAATCAAGGTCCCACCACATGTCAGACAAACACAACACTTAACATATGAGAATGATGATTTGCTCCTCATGATTTTTTAATTCCTTTCTTACTTAGAATTGTTGTGTATCGATTATTATTATTTTTGAACATACAGTTTGGAATGATACGACCTGCGCATGGACCTGACAAACTACATGACCAAAAACAACAGGAAACTCTCAGGTCTTACCGCCAGCATTACTTGATTTCAGTTTCAAGGTGTGGCTTTCAGAGCAATAATTGTGGAGGAAAAATGACGCGTCATTTCTACTGTATTCCTGACATACCTAACAAGCACATGACATCTCGAAACATGAGTCAGACCTCAGCTGTCAATTTAAGACTGCACCCATTTAAAAATTAAAAGGGCACTATGGAGATTTTCTATGGAGTTTAGGTGACAGCAATGTCAATAGTAGAAGCTTGATTTTGTGTTCAGTAATTTGTTTATTATTGCATTCTCAACCAGAGGGGGACCCCCGAAAGCAAATCCTGTTGAGGTTGCCTTTAAGATACCTGATCCGTTTTACTGTTCTTTTATTACATAAAAAAGATGGTTGGAATACATTTTAAGGCATAATATAATGTTTATTACTATAATGTATTAATATAATGTTTTACAATTGGATTAAAATAGTGTGTGGTGGAGTCTTTCAGTTGACAGAAACTTCGATCCAAAACAATGGATATGAGTTTGTATACCCGAAAGAAATCCAAGACGGATGTAGTTAAATTTTGTTGTGCATCAGGAGTGCATTTGAAAGAATGAGTTCTATAATGACTTCTATGACTTCTTCTAATGAGTTTCATTGGAATTTGGTTTCACTTTCTTTGCCCATGTGAAATAGGGATGAGGGTTCACAGGTAAAGAAAGTGAAACCAAAGTCTGAATCTGTATCCTGATCCATCTTTACCATTGTGGCAAAGGGTGAGGGTCAGTGAAACTGACTGACTGTTATTATTTTAATGCTGAATGCCCAGGACAGTGCAGATGAGATTACATTAAAATGGCAATTACATGTCATTTTTACTGAGATATGTTTCTTTCCATTCCCATAGTGACACGTTATGTATAAGAGGGCAATTCATGCACATTGCAATGACAGGAAGGGCTTTTACTTGACATGTCCTTTAGATAATCTATTATAATAATTTCAATACAATAATTGCCTAGTAATATAGTGTCCTACTATGTCAGGCATCTCTACTTCAGACAAAAAAGTTTATTTATGCATTTCCATTAGGTAATCCAGTAGCTAATATTTGTTAAAAGTTTCAAAATACAATTTTGAAATGACACCAAATTAAGAAACCATTGATGATGAACTTTTTCTAATTTATTCATGGTAAAATGTGGTTGAGGCTTCGAAAAAGAATGTTGCCAGTACTTTCTGCTAGATTAATCAATCAGATAATTCAGCATTAATCAGATATCAAAAAGAGTGGAGAAACCGGTCTGATCACGCACATTTACAAAACGCATGTCATCACATACAACTTTACCGGTTTCTCCACCCATCTTGTGATTCCCAATATGAACCACTTACTCATGCAAATCCTCAGAGTTAACATTTAGCAGGTGAGGTCAGGTGCCAACCAGGTAAGATGGTCCCTACCTAACATACCAGTAAATTGTAATGAATAATGGAATGGAAGGGTGTCAGCAGTAAGCACTTTGAACACTTTCACAGCCTCTTTGTGGAACTTCATGTGCTTTTGTATTTTGCATCAGGATAGTGAAGACTGGACAGGAGGGGTCCTACAGCTCTCTGTACTTTCCGACTGGAGGTAAGCAATGCATTTCTGTTGTAAATATACTAAGCTATGTCTGTTTAGTGCCGATTCTTTGCCTGTTATGCTTAAGGCTATGGTTATGGTAGACAGACATTTCTGTCCAAAGCAATGTTCAATGATAACAATACAAATGATCATTAAAAACTAACAGCAAGTTGCACAACAATTACCATAAACACATACAAGCCAGAGCCTCTGAAATGAGAATTAATTAGTTAGATGTGTAACCCACTCGAAAATAACCTACAAACAGGATTAGGTTAGTTTAATATCTATGATATTAATATCTTGATTACTTTTAGCTATGTTTAATTATGCTGCATAGAGGGGAAACTGCTACACTGATTCTTAGAGAAGAAGACTGAACTCAGCAGAATGATTGTAAGCTGAAGCCAATTTGAGATTGTCTATGCTTAAAAGAGTTAAAAAATCTGAAGTAATAATAAGAGCTAGCTACAGTATATAAGGGGTTTTCCCATTGAACTTACTTAGGAAGGAACAGCAGAGCAAAGAGTCAAAATGATCACAAGGAGTTTACTTACTTGTTTTTTTCCTCTGTGTTCCTCATACTGTATGTGTTACTGGCACACATAGTGTGATAGATGTGTTTAATGAGTTAAGCATGTAAAGTTATCTCTATTTTTCTAGCCTATGTGATATATTGTGTGAAAATGTATTGATGAGATGTGTACTGCATAACCTAAAAAAAAAGAACATAAATTTAATGATTTGAAGTGCTAGCCTATATTCAAAGCTATGTTGAAGCCATGTTACTACGTTGTGTGATAGTGAGTTTCATGTAGTGAATGCAAAGATTGAAAATAATAATTCAAGCTACTTTAGTTCATTAATGTGAATGATATTCACAGATCTGGTAAAGTTTATCGAGTGAGTAACCCAATAGGCCTATTGACCTGCTGTGCAGGTTGTGTTTTTTAGATACATGATTTGAGAGAGAGTTCCATTGGACAGTTTCACCATTGGACAAAATTGAAGAGCATGAGGGCTGAAGGATCATCTTGCCTGCAACACAAACTGCTCACCATTTCTCCATTGCATTGCACAGGTAAGCGTGAGATGTCACCACACTTTCAAAAACATACCACCCGGGTATAGATGCACTTTGGTTTATTATTTTGAGGTTTTTCTTCAGAACTCGGAGGTCATTTCATTTTCTATTTTTCTCAGCTTATGTTGAAAAGGTTGAAAGCTAAGAGAAATACTGATTTTCACACCTAAAAGGATATTACAAGAAAAAAGAAACAAGGCCATAGGCTATTGTGTTTGATGAAATTATCAGATGAGCCAGCAAAAATTGTTTATACGAAATCAATTTGGAAAGAATCATGGCCTGCACATGTACATGTTGGAATATATAAGATAAAGTCTGAGCTTCTGAATATTATATAAACCGGCATAACTACATGCAAACTGGGTCATGACTACATGTCCTCTGAGACTGAATACTGGGGCAGCCATGGCCTACTGGTTAGGGCTTCAGGCTTGTAACCCGGAGGGTTGCTGGTTCGATCCCCGACCAGGCCACAGCTGAAGTGCCCTTGAGCAAGGCACCTAACCTCTCATTGCTCCCCGAACGCCGCTGGTTGTGCAAGCAGCTCACTGCTCTGGGTCAGTGTGTGATTCATTGGTTAAAATGGGTTAAATGCAGAGAAATCACAGGATCAAAAAAGTATATATTCTTATTCTTATTCTACTCAGCAATAGAGCTCATGTTGGAAATCTAAAACCCTGGCCAGTGGTGAAAATCTTATAGGCTACATTAGCGGTGTGACCAGACGCTTTATGCAAAAAGGTTGGTCTTATGTGTCTTATGTGTGTTTTGGGTGTACAGTAACATCCTTTAAACCAATGAGAATGACTTCTGTTGTGGCATATCCTTTTATGGGAGGATTAATCTTCTCTGAAATATCATGGAAACATGAGCTGTTCGTCATACCAAGGAGGTGATTCGATTTCTGTAGGGCATTGCATGCATGCCATTCTGATTGACATTACCATAATATAACATAATTATGTACATTAGAATGTTGTGGTTTGGAAAAAGAAAGTGGCACATACTTTCTAGAGAAACACAGACGAGCGGAGAAACAGGTTTGATAACACACATTTACATTTCCTGTAGATAGTGTTCAGTGTGCATCAGTCAAAACATAAAACCACTTTCCACTTCATTATACTGTATGTTATTCCCATTCCCATTTTATCCTCTTGTAAAGGCACCACATTACATTTTCTCCACTGCAGGGTCAGCCATTAGGAATCTTCCCTAAATTGATGGAAGTAGGGACACCCTTTACTTTACAGCATCATATTTTATCCACTAGAGGAGCACCTACGTTGGCACTTCTTTATGCTTTCTCATATGTACACTGTCTTAGGGCGAGGGCACTCCATAATGCCACTCTTTTCCAATGGAAGGGTGAGGGAACATCAAGCACAGATCATTTTAAGAGGCACCTTATAATGCATTGCATCACATTTTCAAAACTAGAAGGGCACACATTAAGACACATTCTTGATTTGTACCCGTTTCAACTTATTGTTCTAAGTGGCACTATATAACATGATTTTTCTCACATAAAGTCTAGCCAAGGACACTTTTGAGAGCAGTTTAACGGCATTACAGAGTTCAAAGGTGATGTTCCTTTAAGAAGCTAATTCCATAAAAATAATGTTTATTTTGTCACAATGGCCTACTCTTGGAATGAAATTTGTATCAATGACTTAGATGTGGAAGACATCTATGAGAAAATATATTGTCACCTAACAAAATAGAAATGTATAATGTTCTTCAAATGCCTTTATTGGGGAGTGGGAAATAAACTTGTTTAGAAGATTCATAGGTTGCATGCTTACGACATGGAAAGGGGTTGTCAATCATGTATCAATGTGTAAAGGCTGCATATTTAGAATCCTTTAGCATTACTGTATAAATAAGTAGTTCTGTTTTGCAGGAAAAGTGGGCTTAACTCCATCAGTATCATGATGGAGTCAACACAGGAAATAATCCGCTTCGTCTCCTGGAACACTTGTGGAGTCAAAGACACTGCAATCTTCCCCCAAAAGCTAGAAAGAATAACTAATAAACTTGATGAGCTGGACACTAGCGTTGCATTTCTCCAAGAGACCCATATTGGACCAAACGACAAAGACATCCTGAAGTATGTCAGGGCCAGGGGCTGGCAATGCTTCCATACAGTGCATCATCCTCGAAGTAAAGGAGTGGCTATTCTGATAAGGAAAAACCTCAATTATACATATGAATTCAATGATGAGGATGGAGGCCGCTACATTGTCCTTGTTTGTAAACTAGAGGGCCAATACTTCACACTTGTGAATGTGTACAACCATATAAAAGATAAAACAGTCCTGAATAGGCTGACACAGTATCTACATGACAATGCTAAGGGCATTTTAGTGATTGGCGGGGATTTCAACACGACTCTACATTATGACTTTGACAGAAAAAAACCAACTGGTCATAAAGAGCCTCTAAGGCCGTTTCTGGAGGAGTTCATCGCCTCTCTGAATCTAGTAGATGTGTGGGGTCGATCACATCCCACAAAAAGACAGTTTACTTTCAAACGGAAACGCAGGCAAAGCACAGGAAGTATGGATCCAAAGAAAAGTCTAAAGAGAAATAGACGCAAGAAAAAGTCTCGCTTAGATATGTTCTTTATGCCATGTGATGCTATGCATTACTTTAAAGAATGCAGCATCAATAAAAGTGACATCTCTGATCATAACCCTGTGCTTTTAAAAATCCAGCTGCAACCCCTGACAGAACTTAAATCCTTGGAAATTCCTATCCGTCCTATCACCCACAACGAAGCTCAAGAAAGGGATGTAGGTAAAGTGAAGGGTGAGATCAGTGGAGCAGAAGTCCTCACAGCCATCAAATCCCTGAGAGGTTGTAAGGAGATACTTGGTAAAAGTCAGTTCACAGATCACAACAAGCACATTGTAATCAACAGCCTGAGGTGGAAATTTAATGACATGATTAGAAAGCCTTGTCCTCTCAACGCAGTTCAGCCTGAAAGTACTGAATATTTGATCTTCACCAACATTCTTGCCAGGCGCTTGGAGAAATACATTTGGCCGTCGTTTCAAAGCAGATCCAAAAAATTAAAAGAAAAAAAAATATTGCTGATATTTCCAATTCTCCTCGATCCAATTCCAAGGACTATCAAATTGACTTTATTCGAAAAAGCATTCAAATCACTGAAGAAAATCAGTCCAGCTCCCCCACCTGTGGAAGGCATTCTAAGGTCACTGCTTGGGGACCTTAATGGGGAGATGACACTCCCTGATCACTCCCCTCTCACTAATGCCATACTGACAGTGTGTTTAAAAGGGCTGGCTAACGAGTTGAAAGTTAAGGAGGAATGTGAAGTGAAGGTCGAATGTGAAGCGGAGGTGGAATGTGAAGCGAAGGTGGAATGTGAAGCGAAGGTGGAATGTGAAGCGGAGGTTTGCCGACACAGGCTGAGCATAATAATAGCTGCCATACATCCAATGAAACCACAGACGCTAGACAAACTTAAGAAGGTACTGTCAAAATTCCGTGATCAACTATAACAGAAATCATTCATCAAATATTGTTTGGGAAATCAATCAGGATCATATTCGGTACAGAGGGTAAATGGTGCAAAACAGGCGAACTTGGAAGCTAAAATGCCCAACCATGAAGGTGCTAATCATGCCTAAACTTGATTTTACTGCTTTCTGGTGGATGCTTCCTTTTGCCACTGAAGTAGTCTGCCAGTTCCTACACAAAATGTACAATATCACTAAAAGATAAAATTAAAAGTGTGTCTTTTACTAGAAGTGGACATTTGTCCTTATCATTTAGCCACATTTAATATAATATATTACATAATTGTACCCCTCAATCTGTAGAAGAATTACTCAAATAACTCATAACACACATTACTCAAAGTAATTGTGTAAAAACCCAAGGTGTGAGCCTAGCATTTGCCATTAGTACTTTTCTATCTGTGGCTAGCATGGTGAAGTATTACGAGCTGATCTGTAAACTGTATTCCTGCTAAGTGAACACTTTTGACACATAGCCTACTCTTGGAATGAAATGTGTATTTTATTTATTACATAACTGTACCTTAATTGTAAATATGAATGACTTAAGAAAATATATTGTCACCTAACAAAATAAAAATACATAATGTTCTTCCAATGACTTTATTGGGGAGTGGGAAATAAACTTGTTTAGAAGATTGCATTGCTTACGACATGGAAAGGGGTTGTCAATCATGTATCAATGTATAAGGGCTGAATATTTGCACAACATACCACTATGAGAAATACACTACAGCATGAAAATTCACAAAGAAATGACTGATTGGGGACATTTTGACCAGAAGAAACTTTCAGGGGATTTCAAGCCACTGTATGCTGGTGTTGTTTGCAGTTCTCTATGTTTGGACTAAATCTGACACTATAAAGCAAATTTCATATAATTCAGAATGTCCTTGAAAAACAGTATATGACTGATGCTGCACTGTGGTCTTGGGATGTAATTATAAAGATGTGAGAAAAAAAACTGTAAGCAGAGAGAGAGAGAGAGAGAGAGAGAAAGAGAAAGAGAGAGAGAGAGAGAGTTCTGGACTAAGACTGCCCTCTAGAGGCCACATGAGCAGAAAGCCTCCTGAAGGTTAAACACAATGACTTCTTCCCCTCTCTCTCTCTCTCTCACACACACACACACACACACACACACACACACACACACCTCTGATAAATGAGGGGTGACACCCCTTCTCCCATCCAGCCCTGGGTCAGGTCATTACCGCAGCACAGAGCGCCTGACATCCACTCTTCGTCTGCCACCAGAGACACACACACAGGTCCAGGACGAAGGCGTGCAACATAGAAGATTAATGGAGATTTTATATAGAAACTTCTTGGGTGCTTAGTGTGCAGGACTCCAGCTTACACAATGAACAGGACAATGTGAGTGAGCAACATTAACTAGTTAGAAAGTATGAAAATGAATTGATTTAAATCACAACAACAGTCAGTCAGTCAGTCAGTCGGTTGGCCATATTTATACAACAGCATTGAGTGCAGAGTTGCCCTGTTGTTGTTTTGAGTCACTTCATTCTGATAGCCATGACATCTTCAAACAGTCTCATCTCCCTCTGCCTTGAACCGGCTTTTATAGGGCAAAAGAGCCTTTCATTTACTTATACGTACTGTACACATAGAATGCTGAAGATTAAAAACAAACTGAACCAGAACATCACCATGCATGAGGATGCATTTATGCTGCCATTTTCCCCCTTCAGTTTTACTCCCAATTCCTTTCGGAGATGGAACAGCAAGATGCTCAAGTCCTACGAGACTGATCCGCAGCATCACCTCATCAGAATGGATATGATCTCATAAAAATATGCCAGGCTAACACGTGCGTTCGTTTACACATGCCACTGACTGAATATCAATCAGGACTCATTCCTGCTGATCTGACAAAAAATAATACAGATGGAAAATTCAGGTAAAATTACACACACACACGCATACACACACACACACACAGAGAGAGAGAGAAACACACACACATACACAGACAGAGTATAACAACTAGAAGAACAATGGTTCGAGCAGGACCAAAAATACACAAGTCAATAAATACAAGTCATAGCTTTTATTTTGTTCTTTTTGCCTTATAAACACAGACCGCAGTTCTTCATAGAAGATGCTAAATTCTTCACTAAAATGTGAAAAACAAACAAAAACACACAATTGTCCAGTATAAAAAAGTTGATTTCGCTATGAACTGATTGTACTGTGCTCTCAGAGTGAAATACACTCTGATTCTAGAATTCCATAAATATCAGAATCTCTCTTTCTGTGTTTGGATGGGGGAAATATTTACAAAACAGACTAAAAACAGAAAATGACATGGTCGTACTTATTTCTCAGAAAAAGAATAATAATAAAAGTTTCTTGTAACCATATGATTGTACATAATCCGTTTATATTTTTTAACCTTGATTTTATCACAATTTTGAAACCTTAATTTACTTCAAATAACAGAACCGCTTTTTACTGTTAAATTAGAATATAATCATAATCAAGAATTTAGTTATCAAAATGAAGTTATATAATTTTACATATTTTTCTATCAATCCATTTTTTTTGTCAAACCAAAATTAAAAAGGGAGACACTGATAATTCACAAAGCTCTATCTAGAAAGACACTACTCTGTGAGCTAACAACAGTTTCAGATGATTATGACTACAAACCCTTCTGTTGTGTAAAAATAAATTCTATATCTGAATATTTAAAATTATTTTACCAAACATGTATTATTATACAAAACGTATAAAAAATTTGGAAGTACCAGCAATGCGCTGTGAGCTTTTTCCCCACCATCTTACAACATCTTTTATACAGGGCAACAACACAATTGCTTTTATGGGATCTAAAAAAGCTCAGAAGGAGCAGCCAACTAAACATAGTATTTGAAAATAAAAGAATGCAGCAGATAACATATTTATTTGACTGGATTAACGGGGATAAGTGCTTAGATTCATCTAGCCATACAGAGTTATCCACTGTAAAGATGACAATAGGTATTCAACCAATCAGATTCTTCAGTACTGGAATGTGGTTTGTAAGATGTGATGATCTGGGGACCCTGGTGAAACCAAGGAGGAAGTGAACAGCTTGTGACCTTAGAATCCAATCAGTGGGTCAATCATGTAATTTCCAGCAATGTCAAATCCAGGTTACTCCAGATTATTTCTAAAATGTCTATTCTATTCCAGAGAAATCCAGGTTATTCCAGATAAATCCAATTTATTCCAGCGGAATCCTGATAAACGTAGGGGCAGTCTTTCAGACCCGTGAGATCTCCCAGAGAGGGTCATGTTAAGAGATCCTGACATCCTGTCCAAGAGGTGCTACTCAAAAGAGTCCATCTTGTGCACCTTTCAGTCAAAATTGCACAACCGAATGCCCCAGAAAGAATGTTTCCTCAAACGTCAGCATTTAGGTCATTTCCATTTTGTAGAGACCTCTACAAAAACAGTGACCGAATCTAAACAAGGTCCACTAAGATGGAAAAAAAGCTAGCAGGAAAAAAACAAAAAACAATAACAATAAACAAAGTCAGCCACAGTGTCTGATGGTTGACTCAGTAGTGTTTGAGGAGGTCAGGGGTGAGAGGTCAGAGTTCGCCGGTCCACTTCTTTCCTCTTTGGCTCAGTTTGGTGATTATGTACAGCCACAGCAAAAAGGGGGGGGGGGGTATAGAGGGAGAGACTGTTAACAGAAAGAGGTGACGAGAGAGAGAAAGAGATAAAGGAAGAAAAGTACAAAGACAGGAAGAAAAGCCCTCCATGATTGAGGAGCGATTAAAACACTAACTGGTCAGACACAGGGCTGGTGTTCTTTGAAGGCCAGATTAGAGTCGGTCCGTTACAGAGGACTCTGAAGTCAGAGAGGAGCGGAGAGCAGAGAGCGGAGAAGAGGAGAAGAGGAGAGGAGAGAGGAGTCAGTGGACAAAGAGAAAAGATGAGAGGAAATGGAGCCAGAGATTAGTGCCACTACAGGAACTGCAGAGAGATTTCTTTTTACGCACAACTTGAGAATTCTCTCTCTCTCTCTCTCTTTCTTTGTGTGTGTTTTTGTGTAACTGTGAGTGGATGGGGCAGGGAAATCAGACAGACAGGAGAACTAGGAGAAGAGAGAAAAGTAGGAGAGCAGGACATGAGGTGCTCCTCACGGGATCAACTCCACTGCGAGGGGCCGGGGTTCCTGGCACAGACAATGAGAGAGACAGAGACAGAGAGGCAGAGAGAGAGAGAGAGAGAGAGATAGATAGATAGATAGATAGATAGATAGATAGAGAGAGAGAGAGAGAGAGAGAGAGAGAGAGAGAGAGAGAGAGAGAGAGAGAGAGAGAGGGAGAGAAAATAAAGAGAAAAGAGGGGGAGAGGAAGGGAGGGAGAAAGAAAGAGAGAGGTATATTTATACATGTGAACACTTTCTTGAAGCTTCCATCATTTTCTATGCAAGGCAGTGAGGGTTTAGATGAGGTCACACACACTAATGCAAAAGTGAGTTCCCAATACAGCTTAACTTTTACTAACTCTTACTGTACCTTGGTCTCGTTCTGGTCCAGCTGTTGCTGAAAGAAAGAGAGAAGGGAGAGAAGAGAGAAGAAGGGAGGGGTGGAGGGAGAGAGAGAGAGAGAGAATTATGAAGTAAGCTCTTTTATTACTTTCTGTGGATAACTGCAGCCTTGTAAGGCATCTGTGAGGAAGGCAGAGAAATGACTGGGGAGAAGTATTTACCATTACTCAAGCAAAAATGTCATGAAAAATTACTAACGGCTGCGCAACCCTAAAATACGTCCCCAATGCAAATTCTTCTAAAGGTCGTCTGGAAGGGGGGGGGGGGGGGGGGTGTATAACAAAAGGGAACAAATGATAATGTTGAGTGGAGGAGTGAAAAGAAGGGAAGAGAGAGTAAGAAGGTAGAAAGATGAATGTGCAAACGGAGAGGGTTTAGATTATGGAGGGGAAACAGATAATGAATGGAGAGAAGTGAACAAAAAGAAAGATGAAGATGGAGTGACGGAGCGAGAGAGAGGGACTGACGGAGGGGTGAAAAGGAACCGGGGGAAGACGGGTGAGAAAAACAGAGGGAGAAAAGGCAGCCAGGGATGTGTGGAGGGACTGAAAGAAGGTCAGACAGCCGCAGGGAGGAAAGGGTGGGCTGGGAGACGGGGTATTTACGTCTGAGTGTCACTTTCTCAGCAGGGGGCAGACTTAAAGAACGAATGGAGGAGAGAGAGAGAGAGAGAGAGAGAGAGAGAGAGAGAGAGAGAGGGAGGATGAGAAAGAGAGAGAGAAAAACCACTGGACAGACCAACTGAGAAAGGGAAAGGAAAAGAGGGAAATTGGTAAAGAGGGAGAAGAAATAAAAACTCTGTAATGTCTGGAAAGAGACGGATACCAAATTTCACGAATGAGGGAGATTAACCATTGAAAGCAAACAGAGAGGGAATTCCAGATGTTCAAGGAAATCAAATGGTGGAGGAAGAATAAGAAGAGAAAAGACCTTCACAACTCCCAGAAAGCCCTCAGCAACATTCTGCAAATACACAGTCCAGGGGGATGATGTCTGTGTGTGTTGGAGCTACAGGGTGTGTGTCTGCCGTGTGCTTTATTTGAGAGGGTGTGTGTGCCATATATTACACCTGAGGCGCCAAAACCCTCACTCACACACTCTCCGGCTTGCTCTCTCTTTCCCAATCCCTCCTGCACACCTTTCGTCAAACCAGCACCGGCAACACTTGAAATCCAATGAACGATTGGTCTGTCTTATTGGTTGCATGACTCCGTTATGGGGCTGTACTACTCTACCCTATTACACGATTAAACTATATTTGCATACACTGAGAGGATAACTACCAATGGCATTTTTCTGGGTTGCTCAATCCTGGATATCTGCCAATACACAAGGAATAAAATACTCAAGAGACCTTGCAGTATGAACTCATCTAAGCAGGTATAAATTTGTACCATACTAAACGTCTTGTGAATGAAGGGATGTATTCCACCCTTGACACTGAGGGAGCTGGTTAAAAGATTCACCATCTGTGAATGTGTGGCTGTGGGATTATAAAGAAACTGAGCACAGATCCTGGGCTCTCCCCACATCCATCTGGGACATAAAACCTACATGACTACCTGCACCATTAAAACAATAATATATGTATTGGATGGTGTATCTGTGCACCTGAACATGAAAACCAATACATACAAAACACATACACACAGATTGAAGTTATTGCTATAGCCTTCATGCAAGTGTTGTGCTTCTGTTATTCACAAAACAATTACAGGCTGTTCAAAGAAAGCTTTGAGGTGCAGAAGGAAATGTGGCCGTTGTTAATTTGGCCCTCTGTTTCATGTTACACAAGCTGCAAACAATAACAAAGGTGTTTACCAGGTCATTTCCATATTAATCATTTCACTTTGTTTGGAATTTAAGATGAAAGACGGCGATATAAAATAATCTAAATGAAGCCTTTCCAATAACATAAAATCCAGTTTTTTTTCTAGAGACTTGATTGGCTGTGGTTGATAATAATAATTGATAATAATAATAATAATAATAATAATAATAATAATATTCATAATAATAATAATAACTAAAAATAACTAATAATTCCTGATAATTCCTGATATTATTATTTCACATTTTGCATTTCTACCAGAACTGCAAAAATAACAAAAAAAACCCCCAATAACCAATAACACCATACAGCCAATCTTCACGTGTGGTTGATAAGTGTGACGCATTTGACCAAGTCGGTCTGCCTGACTGGTAAGATGGCGGCTTCTTGGTGAAGGAGCAGACTCATCCAACATGGCTGCCACAAACGAAAGAATTTGCAACGTGTTCCAGCCGCCATTTTAGATCCTTCACGGAGGATGAAAGGAACGAAAGAAATGGTAGAACGGTTGGACCCCTTGTCGGATGGGAAAACGAGCGAGAATGTCAAGGTTATTTGGCCGATGCTTTCAGGGTTAACGAACTTTCACAAAACCGAGAAAAAGAGAGCGACTGTGGTTGTAGGTGCATATTTAGACGCAAACAAGTTACGTGTTGCGTTTTCAAAAAAGGAAAATAAGAAGGCAAAGGAGACGGAGAAGGGCAGAATGGGGGGGGGGGGAATCTGAAGGGCAAGTGAGGGCGGGAGGCTGGGGTGGGGGCGAAAAGGTATCCAGGGGAGGCGGATGTGGAGATGGAGGATTTGGCGATTTTCTTTTTAAAGTTTTTTTTTTTCCTTTCCTCTCCGAGTAAGTGAAAGAGCAAGGATTGAAAAGAACTGAGAAAGCAGGAGAGAGGGAGAAACTGGAAGCAAAAAATTGTCATGATGGCGTGATCACAGCGGGACCGAGGGAGAAGGAGAAAGAGGAAAGAGGTGAAGAAAAGAGAGGGATCAATTAGGGAGAAAGTAGAACTGACTGTAATGGTTTCTCACAGCGGGAGATGGAGGTAGAGCGAAAAAGGGAGCGAGGCAGAGAGCGACGGGAAAACACAACATCAGAATTAATGTTTTGACAAGTTGCCCTCAGAAAAGGAGAGAGAGAGAGAGAGAGAGAGAGAGAGAGAGGAGGGGGAGAGAAGAGAAGGCGGTGTGGAAGGAGAGGAGGAGAGAAGAATGGAAGGAGGAGAGATAGATGATTAAAGAGAGGATGGCCTTAGGAGCTTACTCACTGTGACACGGGAGAGGAGTGTAAAGCAGTCTTTTCTACGCTACTTTACTCCAGAGAAGCTAGGGCTATTTTTTCTATATATGCAATACTCCATTTTTCATTGGTTGGTGGAGCGGGGGACACTTTTCAGCGAAACACCATTCTGAACAAGAACATCTGGGGAGTCATTTCAGCATGGCACCGCTCTGCTTTAACAGGGCAGGGGAGGTGCAAGGGGGAGAGGAGGATAAAGTTTGGGGGCGGCGAGGCTTTTTAGGGAGTCTGTTCCGGCACAGCAAGGCTTGGGTTTTTTTTTGTGCCAGTGCAGTCACTGTGCGCCTGCTGCTCTGGGCTGCCTTTGGATTGGCGGGGAGCCGGAGGTGGGGGTGGCGGCGGCGAGGGGGGGGGTTATGGTGGGCAGCGGCGGCACAAGTTTTCCCTCCGCAACGCTTACTCAAGCAGCCCGGTGTGACTGCTCAAGCATACCCACACAAGGGCTCTTTCACTATATATGCCCCTCAGTCACACAGCTTTATCACACCACTAATGCGCCACACAGCTACAGTACAGTGAGGCTCCAGAACCGACGAGTGAAGAGGGAAGCGCATGAGCGAGATGAGGGGCATTCAAAGACAGACCAGCCATGACCAAGTGGAAGATGACCGCAGAGAGAGAAACTATCGGAGACATTAAATCAAAAATAAAAATACAGATCCCTGAGAGTGCAGGGACAACCTAGCTATGAGAGTACCATCATGCGTTGGTGTAAACCTCCCCCTATAACATCCTTCCACCCTCGTCATCTCCCTCACGTGCGCGTACTACAGGTCCAGTGTGCTCCACCGACAGACAGCACACATGTGGAAGACCCTCATTACAGCGAGTTGCATGCACTAGCATGGGAGAGAAACTTTAGCAAGGCGATGGAGGCATAGCGAGGCATAGAACTTGGGGGCTGCGTGTGTGTGTGTGTGTGTGTGTGTGTGTGTGTGTGTGTGTGTGTCGCCACCGGTGCCGGTGTGAGCGGTGAGCGTGCGCGGTCCAGCCATGGGGCCGGTGCGTGCCGCCGTAGCCGCTCCGCGCTGACAGACACATGAAAGGCCAGCGCCACAGGAAGGAACCAAAAGTGAGCGGCGCGGCGTTACCGGAGGGAGCTCAAAGCAGCTGCGCGAGAGACAGCGCCAGAGAGCGAGGACGAGGAGCGGGAGAGAAAAAACAATATCACCTCTTCTCCTCTCTCTCTCTCGCCCCAACTCTCTCTCTCTCTCCCCCTCTTCTCCGTCTCCCTCTCTTTCTATCCCTCATCTCTCTCTCTCCCTCTCTCTTTCTCTCCCTCATCTCTCTCTCTCTCTCTCCCCCTTTTCTCTTTTCTCTTTCCTTCTGGCCATGCCTAGTTAGGCTTGATTGCGGGACAGCTCTGCAGCTCTGACAGAGAGGAGCGCACGAGAGCTGGGGAGAGAGCGAGTGAGCACACAGGGGCGGAAGCGGGGAGGAGAGGAAAAGGAGGAAGAGAGGAGAGAGGGAATCAAAGGGACGGAGAGGGAGATGATGGACAATTAAAAGGGGGAAAGCAATGCAATGGAATAACAGATGGAAATGCAGCATGAGGAAGAGAGGAGAGGTGAGAGAGAGGAGAGAGGTGAGAGAGAGAGAGAAAGAGAAAGAGGGAGAGAGAGAGTGAGAGTGAGAGGGAGAGGGAGAGGGAGAGGGAGAGAGAGAAGGAGAGGGCAGATTCCTGGGAGAATAAAAGGTGGATGAGACAGTGAATACTGGTTTTGGGAGAGAACAGAGGAATTGTCCCTGAATGAAAGGAAGAGAGTGGAAGAGCAGGAATAAAAGAAGAGAGTTCAGGAAGCCAGAGAGAAAGAGGAGGATGAAGGAGAAAAAGAGAGAGAAAGAGAGGGATGGGGGGGTGGGGGGGGGGCAACACTCGGCAGTGGATGGAGCTGAGATTAGTTTTGCTCCGGCGACGACAGATCATAAAAACGGGGGAGGAGAGGAGGGGAGGAGAGGAGAGGAGAAGAAACAGAGAGAGGACGAGATTAGTGCCACTCCAGGAATGACAGAACGAGAGAGAGAGAGAGCGAGAGAGAGAGAGAGAGAGAGAGGGAGGAGAAATGGGAAAGCTAGTTTAGTCTGGATTAGTTTCGGTCAGGGCATGAGAAGGAGGGAAAGTGAGAATGAGAAAGAGTGAGAGAGAGAGAGGGGGCATGAAAGAGAGGAAAAAAGACACACGTCAGTGTTCAAGAAAAGCTGAAGGATGAAGATTTACATGAGCAGCAAAGACAGAGAACGGAAGTGAGAGAGTAAACGTGTGTTTGCGGGTGTGTGCATGTGTGCTTGCGTGTGTGTGTGTGTGCTTGCGTGTGTGTGTGTAGTGAGAGTGTGAGAGAGATAAATAGAGAGAGAGGGAAAAAAACTCATCGTCAAGGATGTAAATTCTCCTTTGGGTAAAAGTTGATTGAACTGCCCATCAGAGTGGCATGTCTCTGGCACACACACACTCACTCTCCCACACACACACACACACACACACACTCCGGGCTCCTGCCAGTCAGTCAGGCCGTGCCATCCGCTCTCCTCCACCCGGCATCACAAACCCCATCTGACACCTCCCCTCCGGCGGTGCTCATTAATAACCGTCATCAGGGCCTTGTGACAGAAACACAAACAGGAGCGTCGAGCCACGCCGTGCTACGACCACGCCACACCACGGCGTACCGCGCCGCGCTCCAACGCCTAATCAAAAGCATCGCGCCAGAGCCGAGCTGGCGACGAGGGCCACGCCGCGCCCGCTCCCGCGATCACAAGCACACCGAGAATTACGCCGCTAATCCCTGGAGATGGATTATCGCACTTGAGAGGAGCACTTTGGGCTGCTGCCGGAGACTTTGCCGTCGTTTGCGGAAGATTCCTGTATTAAAACAGGCGCATTATGATATACCGGTCTGGGTGTTTACTTGAGAGAGGCATCGGGATTAGTATTAAGATCAAGGATGCCGTGTATTAAGTAACAACGAGTAATTACAAGTTTGAAACTAGAGACAGGTTTAATTAAAGGCGGATGAGGCATGATTAACACGCGGGTGCTGTCAAACATTTGCATGAATATTAAGTTTGTCGTTTATGAAAATATAATATATGGCCAGAACCTAACTGCAGACAGTTGGGATGGAACCATCTTAGGGAATGTTAACTATTTAAAGCTCATCTTTGTTTTTGGAGCTGAAGTATGGATTTGTGTTGCAAAAGTAAAAACAATTTTGGATT
>NC_084999.1:23237212-23262212 GCF_963854185.1 Sardina pilchardus
TTGAGGAAAAGTCAAAGCTCCCTAATCAGCTCAGCATTAGCATAGAATGGACCTGGGTAAGCTGGTTCACACTCCTGGCCAAGAGGGCTCAGCATATACAGACAGGGAGGAGAGAGAGAGAGAGAGAGAGAGAGAGAGAGAGAGAGAGAGAGAGAGAGAGAGAGAGAGAGAGAGAGAGAGAGAGAGAGAGAGAGAGAGAGAGAGAGAGAGAGAGAGAGAGAGAGAGTGGATGAGGGGGGAAAGGTGGATGTGTGTGTGTGTGGGGGGGGGGGGGGGGGGGTGCTCGTTTAATTAGTGACCCTGGAGAGAGTCTGCTGGAGAACAGGGGGAAGACAAGATGGAATTTAATTGGTCTTTCAGCAATATGTGTGTGTGTGCATGTGGGTGGTGTGTGTGTATGATGTGCATGTGTGTGTGTTTGTTTCATTTGTGTATGTGTGTGTGTGTGTGTGTGTGTGTGTGTGTCTGTATGGTATGTACGGGCACATGTTTGTATGTTTGTATGTATGTAAGCATGTGTGTGTGTGTGTGTGTGTGTGTGTGTGTGTGTGAGAGAGAGAGAGCGAGAGAGACAGAAAGCGAGAGACAGAGGAGAGGAGCGCCACAGAGGAGGGGAAGAAAAGAAAGGATGTGAAAGCAGGACGGCTGGTTCAGGTCTGTCACCAGGAGTCTTTGTAAAAGAGCGACAGAGCGAGCGAGCGGGCGAGGGAGCGAGTGAAGAGTCACTGGAGAGGAAAAGAGAAGGGGAAACAGAGGAGGAGAGAACGAGGGAGGGGGCAGTCATCCTGAGTTAAGTGTGGAAATGACACAAACAAACAAACAAACAAACAAAAATAGAATGATAGAAAATAGCTGATAGAAGCCTGAAAAAAAATATTCATAGTGAACTTTCTTTCTGTAATTACTGTATAGGCCTTACCAAGTATCTATTAAGTATTAATAAAGGATGAAATTTGCTTTTTACGTCTCTGTGGCAAGATTCCAATGTTCTGACACAAACAATCAATATGAAATATTTGTACTCAGTCCTGGTACTCTAAAGACAGCATCTTCATTGGGTTGTACTGATTAATGTTGTTGTGTGAGAGTGTGTCGCTGTTCGCGGGAGTGTGTATGTGAATATGTGTAAAATTGTGTGCATGTGTGTGTGTGCGTGCGTGCGTGTGTGTGTGTGTGGACCTCTCACATAAATTGCCTCTTTACAATCAGAGCAACAGAAAGAGAGAGACGTTGTCAGAGGACACCAAGTGGAAGTCCAAGCCATCACGGCTCCTGGTGTGTGTCCCACTAACCCCCCTGGCTGATCAATACTCGTGACAGAGAGTCGCCACTCACTCAGCGCCGTGGCAGCGCGTCGATCGGGGCTCGCTCAAACCGGAGCCTGACGAGCTAATCAATGGCTAGGACTGCACCCCTGTGCCACCCGCTACAATGCACAGGTCAATCACCAGCAACACACTGCGGCACGGAGTCCTTCAATTCGAACACGGCACATTAACATACGTCTTCACTTGATGCGGTTCATTTTGAGAAAGAGCAGAAAACAGCCGTTTTAATGCTTGCATGTTTTTTTTTAGCATCTTGTGTAAGAAAGGAAGATGGTGGTGAATGGTGACGCATACATGACACACATTACTGATGCTTTCACTGATAGATTGTAATTTATGTACATTATTTGCTTTGTCTAGAGCTGTATATTAGTCATACATCACCCAGAATAATATACACATGACTGTCTGTATATTGTCTATATTTTGTCTGTTAAGCGACAGTGATGCCATCAGCCATGTAGGAATAAATTCCTTGTGTGTTAGGCCTACCATCTCACTCTGCCATGGCCAAATAAATCTGATTCTGATTCCAGTATTGGAACAATGGTGTCTCTTAAGATGAAATAACACGATTCAACTGCCAGGCTGATAACAATAGAACACTGAATGTTGAGCTATTATCTATGAGCTTTCTAGATAACACAGTGTGAATATACACGTATGGCTGGTATGCTGTTAACTAAAATGAGAGACATTTCAGAAAACAATTTCCCCATGTAAGCGTCTCTGCCAGCATGAATTACACCAGCAATAATGAAAAGTCAATGGCTCTAAACACAGGTGTGTTGAACATTTGATAATCTTCTCCGTGGGGGCATATTAGTGCCTAATAGCCTTGTAAATATTCCAATAACTCATGCAGATTGGTTTTCGGGATGGGGGTTGTTCCACATACACGCAAACCTAGCATGACATCGGGTCTCCACTTCGTCTGGAAAACGACTCATGACCCTCGTGTAACAGAATGGACTCCAAGAGAGAAGTAGTCAGCAACTGGCACTCTCATTTCCTATGGGGGTTCTTCTACCAAGAAACAGCTCAATAGCCTGCTGTAGACCTTTAACTACTTGCCTTTCCATTTCCGAGGAGGGGCAGAGCAACACGCTGGGCAGATACAGGCCTAATAATGCCAACCGATACTTTCCGCGTCTAATTTTAGCTAGCGGAAATGGAATGTTAAAAGACTAGTTCAGTGCTCATCAAGTTAATCCACACCCACTCACGCAAGTTACACTCACCAACAAATAATTTCAGCAGCTCTCTATGGATCACAATGGAACACAGTGGAACACTTTCAATACACAATTAGTGTGTTTCTAATACGTTTAGATTTTTCAGTTTTGAAGCGCACAATTTCCCCTCTGAGGAAACACTTCAAAACGATACGTTCATCATCATCATATTATCAGCACATTTAATTGAGATGGATTCTGCCTGCTTTGAAATACACAAAGCTGATGAAAAGCAATGCAATAGTTACAAAGTGTCAAGTAAATAATAGACAGGCAGCAACCATACAACGGCAAGATTTGGCTTTGTGAAATGCCGTCTTGTGCTTATCAAACAACGGAAATTAGCATGTACTGTATACTAATGGCTTTGTGCATATTGGGGGAAACTATTCTCTTTCTAGATGCAACAGTAAAGAAAGTTAATATGTCAATGGGTATATCCTTTGAGTATGTGAACTGAAAACTATGAGGCTCTCTACTATGTACAATGTCAGTCAAACCTTTCGACATGGACTCCTGCCTTCTCCTACCAACCCCCTACTCCTGGCTCACCCTCGCACGGTGCATATTTTCACCCTAGGTACACAGAAACCCAAGTGCAGCCCCCACCATGGCATTGTGCGTGTACGTGCGCACACACACACACGCACACACGCACGCACACACACACGCACACACGCACACACACACACGCACACACACACACACGCACACACACACACACGCACACGCTTCCCTCTAGCTGCCTACAGAAGCAGGCTCCCTGTATGAGGAGTGTCAATAGTTCCTCTTCTCAGACTCTTCTTTTCTTTGCTTTTCCGACCCCTACCTTTCCACCCCCCCCCCTCTCTCTCTCTCCCTCGCTATCTCTCTTCCTCCCCCTTTAACCCTGCACTGGAGGAATCTAGCGGCGCGGGAACAGCATGGGGGGACAGGGAGAAATACGACCGAGAGGAAGAAGATGGTGGACAGAGATGATGACAAATGCCACACAACAAGGAGGAGGAGGTCTATCCTTCATCGTTTCAGATGATTGCCTTCTGAATTGGGCCACGTCAAGGCGGTTTGGACAAATGAAACTGATACTATTTGCTTCTGTGAGTCTCTTTTTGTCTCTCACACACACAAACACACACAAAGAATCACAGAACAATATTGCTAGCAAACCACTAGTTCAGTGTCACCTATTATCTTTATGAGGGGAGTGTATGTTTACGACTCTGAGACTGAGATCTAATGTAAATGGCTTGTACATTACCATAGTGGACATGCATTGCCCTACAGAGAGAGTGAGCTGTACATTAGGCAAATGGCCTCACTTTCACAGATCGACCATAATGGAAGTGTTCATTTGTTCACAGATCGACATTTTGCTCAAAATCAAAGGAGGAAAAAAGGCGAGAGGGAAGGTAATCAATGCAAATTGTTCACCCACAGGACCTACCCTTTGTGTAAGATCACACACACACACACACACACACACACACACACACACCACTTTGACGCTATACATTCCAACACGGCTACCTGTAGTGAGCTAAATCAGGCCGCGCTGCAGCGATCACTACTGTAGATGCACCGGCATTAGCTGCTGGCTGTAAATATAATGTGAGTACATGATAGTGGAAGTCCATCTATGGCAGTGGGGCCTTTGATCCCTTAATAAAAGGGAATAATTAAAGGGTGAACAACGCAGCCACGCTCGGGCTTCGCCACTGTGCCGTGAATACCAAAGCCCCCTTTTGCACTCGCACACACAAAAACACCCTCCAACTGTACGCACAGAGCTAATTGCTAAATGAAGCCGATAATTGGTCAACAATGCCGTGTTTGGTTATGACAAAGGAAAAATATGCAAACCTATAGCAGAGGGATGGGGGAGGCTGGAGGAAGAATTGGCGGGGGGTGGGCTCTTTCTTTATCGAACACAAAACCACAACCGAAGAGCGTTGGGGTGAGGCAGAAAAAGAGAGGGAAAGGGAGCGGCAGAGAGAGAGAGAGAGAGAGAGAGAGAGAGAGAGAGAGAGAGAAGAGAGAGAGAGAGAAGCAGAGGATGGATAGCAACAAACAAAAAGTAAATTCAACTGAAAATGTATTTTTATGTTCTTTTAGGTCTATCAAAAACGTTTTTATTAAGACTTCTAATTTCACCATTTTTACATTAAAATTCACTTCTTCAGGTTGTTACCACATGAACTGACACCTAATTCACTGCAAACGGTCACAAATATGGTAAAGAGAACTAAAAATCAACTCAGGTATTTTTTAGCATAAGTTGCATCAAAGAATATTCCCACATTAGAAATGTTACTGAAAGGAAAGATAGGAACAGCACTGTCTAGTAAAAGGTATTTAGAGCCATTATTCTCTCATTCTGACTCAAATGAGAGTCCATCCAAACAAACATTACCGCTCTACTTCCTAAATGGCTTCTCACCTAGTAGTACTACTGTACCAGACAGGGTTAATAATAGTTAGTAATCAAGGATCTTTGACTGTACCTGGCCGAAAAACTGAGCGGCTAACAGTTAATAATGACCGAGAGAATAAACTAGGAATGCTGGATAGTACAAGCACATCAGAGAGCAGGGTGAGGGATGCAGAGAGAGAAAGAAAGTTAGAAAGAGAGAGAGAAAGAGAACATGAAAAGAAAGCAAAGGAGAGAGAAAGAAAGAGAGAGCAGAGAGGAGAGAGAGAAAGAAAGAGAGGAGAGGAGAGGAGAGAGAGCATGAAGGGGAAGGGTGCCGCGGGGTTGCGTGTGTGTGGTGTTCACAGCTCTGGCTTCTGAAGGTGGTCTGGGCTTGTGCACCAGAGCCAAACCTCACCTCTGTGGTGGCTGCCAAACATGAGGAGAAAACGAGGGAGAAGAGGGGGAGAGAGGAGGAGAAGAAAAGAGAGGAGTGCAGAGAGAGGGACATGGGGTAGCAACAGGAAACTCAACGAGGGGGTTAGAGAGAGTGAAAGAGAGACAGAAAGAGGGGGAGAGAGAGAGATAGAGAAAGTGAGAAGACAACAAAAGAGGGGAACATTCTTTCCCAAAGCAGTTCTATCGGTTCAGTGCTCCTCCTCTCCACAGGGCATCCCTCCATCGCAGAACAACTGCTGTCCTCACACAGCACACAGAAGGAGAAACATAGGGGAGAAAGAGAGAGAGAGAGAGAGAGAGAGAGAGAGAGAGAGGAAGAAAATAACTGCTGTCCTCACACAGCAAACAGAAGAGGAGAGTTGTAGTAGAGAGAGAAAGGTGAAGAAAACAATTGCTGTCCTCACACAGCACACCGAAGGAGAAACATAGGGGAGAAAGAGAGAGAGAGAGAGAGAGAGAGAGAGAGAGAGGAAGGTGAAGAAAAGAACAACTGCTGTCCTCACACAGCAAATAAAACAGAAGAGGAGAAGCGTAGAAGAAAGAGAGAGAGAGAGAGGAAGGTGAAGAGAAGAAAAGGACAGAGATAGATGGATAGTGCTGATCGATGCCAAGATCAGACTTTTCTTCCCCTTTTTCCTCCACTCTGCTAGCCCCCCCCCTCCCCCTCCTCCCCCCGCTCATCTTATTGGATGTGACGTGCATACGATCTGGATCAAAGTCATCTTCTCATTCACCATTAACCTTCACCACCAGCCCTCCTCTTCCTCCTCCTCCACCACCACCATCTACCCCAAGCTCTCCCTCCCTCTCTCTCTCCCTCTCTGATCAGGTCACATTAGTCTCATGGGTCGGACAGCCATGCTACAGCGATGAGCTCTTGAAGTCTCATGGCGATCCCGTGCCACTGCACGCATACACAAAGCATACTGAGCGCGCGCGCACACACACACACACACACACACACACACAAACACACACACACAGAGAGAGAGATAATAGTAATACTACATGATCGCATTCAAAAGCATGGAACACCACAGTCCAAAGCTAGACACATAATACATACACTAAGCAAAATCGGAGGAAACATATACAGATGACCTAGATGCACAAACCACTAACATACCATGCAGACAGATATTACTTTTAATATACTCCGACGGAGCACGCACCCACACAAACACACTTCAAGTTGAAAAGCCTCAAATATGCATGTGGCGCCCGGTTAAAAATACTACCTATGAATTACAATATCGGAGTTCTGAATCACCACACAAACATGCTACACCGCACAATACAAAGCCCCAGTCATCAACAGCCAGGAATGCAGCGCATTTGACATGCAAATTTCATTCTTCAAAAACACACACACACACACACACACACACACAGACACACACACACACACACACACAAACGCACGCACACCCACACTGCCCAACCAACCAACCACCCTCCCAACCTTGGAAAAAAAATGACAGTCCTCCCCAACACATGATCAAATACCATAGCTCAAAGCCAATCTGTGTCAGAAGAGGGGAGCTCTACAAAGACTCCTGCACCAACAAGGCTGACATGAATGGCAGGAACTCACAGTGGGGGCAGTTAAGGGTTTTGGTGTTACCAGTAACCGTCCACTGCGCCAGACACTGGAACAGTGAGCACTACTATAATACACAAATAATCACATTAACTGACTGTCGACGGATTTCATCATTTGCATGAATTAGAAGCTTAAAATCTAATATCTTTTAATGCCTCGAGTGTAAGCTTGTCTACATACTGTAGACAACATATCATCATCTTCCACAATGCCTCTGTCAAACGCCCTCTCAATTGGTTGCGCTTTATAGTTTTGATGTTATGGAGCATCGCCTGAGAACATGAAATCATAAACAACAACACACTGTCCTTCTGCCAAGTCGCTCTCTCACACACACATACACACACGCACACACACACAAAGCTCGTGTGTCCTTCTTGACCAAATCAAATCCTCTCCAGCATCCTTCTTGTCCTTCACCTCAATCTAATCACCCCTCACTCCACTCCCTCTCTCTCCAAGTCTGTCCATCTATCTTCCTCTTCTCCCCCATCCTTCTATCCCATCCATCCCCCCCCCACCCCCCCTACTGTATATGTAGTCATTAGCGCGGAGGCTAGCTGCTCCGCGGGTGTTTGCCCGGCCAGACGGCCATGTTGTGTCTGACCCTGCGTCTTAGGCCCCCAGCACACAAACACCTACTTAGCCCCCCGCTCCGACCATCTGCTGCTCCCCGCGTCTCTCTAGCAGCCACACCGACCACCCCGCTACCCCCCCGCCATCACCGTTTCCCTCTCGTGCAGTCACACGGCAGGAAGAGACAAGCAGGCGGAGGGGTGATTGTGGTGTGTGTGTGTGTGTGTGTGTGTGTGTGTGTGTGGATGTAAGGGAGGGGGGGGGGGGGGGGTTTGTTATTCCCGGCTACCAGGAATGGTCACACAGTGCCCTGACCATCCAGGCGGCCAACTTCCAGTGCTTCCGCTCGAGCTGATGGGAATGGGAACGGGAAGTCCACCGGCAGCTTTTTGACTCCTTTCGCTTGCTGTAGCTCGGTGGTACGCGCCGTCCCAGGTCTCAGATATATACTGTAGTCTCTATACATGAATGCACGCTCACACTCTCTTTCACACACACGTGCAAACACTCGCTCCCACTTGCCAGCTGGTCAAGACGACAAGGATGTGGTCAGCACCACTTTGGTACGTGGTTAAACACCATACTCTGTGTGGGTGTGAGAGCATATGCATAAGAAACCAACCTTCCCTCCGTTTGGTGTGTGTGTGTGTGTGTGTGTGTGTGTGTGTGTGTGTGTGTGTGTATGTGTGTGTGTAAGCATGTCCGTTTGGTGTGTGTGTGTGTGTGTGTGTGTACAGTATGTGTAAGCATGTCCGTTTGGTGTGTGTGTGTGTGTGTGTGTGTATGTGTGTGTAAGCATGTCCGTTCGGTGTGTGTGTGTGTGTGTGTGTGTGTGTGTGTGTGTAAACATGTCCGTTGTCATGCGTGCACATTAGTGCGGCCATCATCCATATTTACGACGCGCCGTGCACACATCCGCCCTCCAGCACACGGCGTGCGTATGCACTTTCCATCAGCGCAGCGCAGGGCAGCTCCGGCCCCCGAGCCCTCGCAGGGCCCAGTCCTCCTCGCCTGCTTCCCTCTTCTCACCTCTCCCTCGGCCCCAGCGCTCCCCGCACTTCCTCAGGAACTCTCCAGGGAGCACCTACTTTGCTGAGTGCTGGTCAGCTTGGATAAGAGTGTGTGTGTGTGTGCGTGTGTGTGTGTGTGTGTGTGTGTGCGTGTGCTAATTCGTGTGTCTAGGGGGTTGAGACCAACTGACAGCAAGGATCAAGCAGCTCTACGTGGGCTTATGGTTTATAAAAACATCTGTGAAAGTGTGTGGGTGTGTGTGTGTGTGTGTGTGTGTGTGTGTGTGTGTGTGTGATTTAGTGCTTGTGTATGCGCCTGTGTTTGTTCTCTCTTGTGTGTTTGCAGGTAGTTGGCCTCTGTGACTCTCTGTGTGTGTGTGTGTGAGTGAGTGAGAGGGAGAGAGAGAGAGATTAGGCCCCCTTCGAGCCAGTAGCCTGGCCGCACTTCAGTGGACCTGCAGGGGTGGGTTTGTCAAATTTGCCACAAAAGAAAATTGCCTCTAGGGAGAGAGCGAGCGAGCGAACGAGCGAAACGAGAGAGCACGCGGGCGCTTTTCCACTTTAGCGAGGCACCGGAAGGGTCTTTAAATGCATTTGCTGCCGGGTGGCCACGCCGACCTGGACCCCAGAGGCTGAATCCCACGCTGGGCGCAGCCTCCATTTTCTGCCTGTTAGCCCGGACCCTCCTTTCAGCCGCAGTCAGCAGGACCTGGCCATCTACAAAGACCAGGAGCTGGACTTAAGCTGCGTGCTAGCATCCTGCGGGAATATGTATGTGTGTGTGTGTGTGTGTGTGTGTGTGTGTGACATTGTGTTGATGCATGCACAGTAGCGGAGCCCATCACGATGAGGCATCTTCCACCCTCGCTACGCGAGCGCCGGACAAATCTGCACGGACGCCGATCGCCATCGTCTAGTTTCGCTCCTCGTTAGAGCCGATTAGAAATGCCCGGTCGTGTTCGCGCTCCCCCTGTGGTCATTCTCCCCTTCCCTTCCCTTCCCTTCCCTTCCCTCCCCTGCCGTCGCCTCTATTCTCGTCCACTCATTTGGGGATCCAGGGGGAGGCTCGTCCACCCGCAGAGTCCAGCGTGGGGGCAGCTCCAGGATCCAGACCCAGCGGAGTGGAAGTGGATTTCTGTCTGTCCGGACTGGGCACCGGACTGGGCACTGGGCGGGCGGGCGGGCCGGGGCCTGAAATACCCTCCTGGCTTTGCGTGAGCAGCCTGTTTGTGTGTGGAGGGTGTGGCCCGGGCTAAATGAGGTCAGAGGTGCCGCGGCCTGGGCAGCAGCCAATCCGGAGCTGGGATTCATGCCAGTCTCTGCCCCACCCAACCCTCTCTCTCTCTCTCTCTCTCTCTCTCTCTCCCTCCTCCTTCTCCCTCTCTCTCTCTCTCTCTCTCTCTCCACTGCTCCCTCCATCCTCCTCTCCGTTCTAACTTCCAGACCACAAACTAATGAGGGTTCTCCATGTATAGAAAAAAAAAAGAAACTTTTTTTTCCCCCCTCCAGAACCTTAAATAGGATTCTCTCCTCTCTGCAAAAACGGAGCCTGTTATCTTCTCCTTGTGGGAAAGGCCTGAGGAAGTGGCTCCCAAAGCCGGGCTGGAGCAGGTCAGAGAAGCCCAGCACTGCAGACTGCAGACTACAGGGGGGGTTGGTGTGAGGGGGGGGGGTGTTGGGTCTTTCAAGGGATTGGGGTTTGGGGACTTGAATACCAAGGTGGCTCAGAACAATTTGTCTCCCCAATGGCTACCCAAGGACGCGCCTCAAGACCCCAAATCACAGCCCCGCGCAACAGTGAGGGAAGGCTCTAGAACCACGGGCGGGAGCAGGCTCCACCCCATCGGCCCCCCAAATGAAACAGTCATGTATTGCTAAGTGCCTAGCTTCCTCCTCCATAGCCCAGCTGTGTTGGCAAATTGGGTTAAGGGAGGCAGGATGGGGAGTGGCGGGGGGGCATGCGGAGAGGGGGTGGGACTGGGAGGGAGGGGTGGTGAGGAGGGGTGAGGTGGGGGATGGTTGTTTCAGCGCAGCAACAGCAGCTCTCAACACGGCGCCATCCAGAAAAGGGCGCCTGCGAAGCAAATCAGCATTAACAATAAATCTCAGCTGGCTTCACAGATCCATCATCTCCCCCCTGCCCACCGTGCCCCATCCACCCCAACCCCCCTTCCAAAAAAAAAAAAAAAGTGGGTCATCGTTTTGACGGGCTCAAAGCGCCTCGTATATTTCCCCCCCAATCCTTCATATTTTTGTCTCTCGCATTTTATCCTGAGCACCTTCACTATTTCTCTTCTTCTTTCTCCTCTTTTAATATTTTTTTCTGGTACATTACATCCCTCGTTACACCCCCCCACCCCTCCCTCTCTTTCCGTCTTGCGGATGGCTGGGTCAGAGAAACTGTGGTGACGGTTAGCAGGTTGCAGCCCAAGCGTCTCATCAGACAGGGGCTTGCAGGAGGTTGTTAGCAGCGCGGGCGACGGCAGCACAGGGCTCGTGGGTTGCCGTCCCTCGCTAACACATGTCAAGCTAAACAGGCTCCGCGAGCAGCTTCGCCGCTCGGGCTTGGCCTGAATTATTCAAACAGGGAGGAAAAGGTCTGACCTCTCTGTGTCTACGCTTTCCTCATTTCTCTCTCTTTGGTTCTCTTTTTTTTTTCCTAACACTTTTGTGTATTTCTTCTACTTCTTCTTTTTAATAAAGTTTTGCACAGTCTCCTAACTGCAGACTATGGAATCTGTGCTTAGACTAACTTCCAACCCAATATTTCATTTCATTCGATCCCTCCCTCCCTCTCTCTCTCTCTCTCTCTCTCTTTTTTCCATTCCCTTCATTTCTCCACACCTTCCTTCTGCCCTTTTTTTCCTTATTCAAGTGGCTTCCCTCCCTCCTCTCATTCTTCCTCTCTCTCACAGTGTTTATTTAAGCATTTTCACGGTCACTGCATTGTAATCTCGTGGGACAAAACTGCCCTTTCTCTCTCTCTCTCCCTCCCTCCCTCCCTCCCTCCCTCCCTCCCTCCCCCTCTCTCTCTCTCGCTCTCCTTGTCTGTCTCTCCCAGTCCTCCTTCCTTCTTCTCCTCCTCTCATCCTCCCTTGGTCCCTGCCTCTCCATCTTTCGCAGTTGGAATGTTTCAAATTCAAATTCAGCCTGCTTTTTCCGCCGGACTGAAAGGGCATGAGAGCGTATTCCCTTCGGCGGAGAGGGCTTTTGTCGGGCTGTAACCAGGCAAAGCGACAGCCACACAGCCCAGCGCTTCTGAACATGCCATGGCCTCAAAGACCCATTCTGTATAAAAGCAACCCCCCCCCCCCCCCGCCCCCCTCCCCGCCCAAATATAAAACGCATCCCTATACATTACAAAACCCAGAGCAGCAGAGCATGCCGTGGCCTCCCGTCATACGCATAATGTTGCCTTTACCAATATGGGAAGTGCCTTTACCAATATGGGAATATGGGAAGTGGGATCAAAGATGTCTCCTTACAGTCATCTCAGTGCCAAAAAAGGATGCAGACATTTTTTTTAAGTGAGTCCTCATGAAATTGATATGTTGACATTATATTTTATATTTCTTTTTTTTTTTGTTGAGGCGGGGTGGACTGGTGAGGTCACTGCATATGGACACATGCTTTTAAAAAAACAAACAATGATAATCTCCTACTATTTAAAGTATGATGTTACTCAGAAGAAGAGAATATGAGACCATTAAGAGGGGCTAAACATACACAAACACCATCGTTTTTAAGCATTTGGGTGTTAAAACCCCAACCGTTTTTTTCATGTCATGCCCATGGAGGTGAAGGATGCACTGAAAAAGCAAAAAACATTCATGTTGTTCACTCTAATGCGGAAAACTAGGCTGGAGGTCGGGGGTACAGCGCTAACAAGGGGACACCCTTGTTGTGCCTGGCCTGACTCCTCAGATGAAACTGGCAGGGGGCGAGATTATGAGATTATGCAGGGATTACAGCCAGACGACTAATGCGCCACAATGGCCCGGCCACATGAGCTTTGATTTGAATAACGTCAGATAGCTTTTGTCGGTTAGCTAACTAGCCCCTTGCTACAGAGTTCAGAATCACATACAGAACCTATATATAGATATTTTATCTCTATGTATTTGTCTGTGTGTGTGTGTGTCTAAATTCAAACAGTCACTTTTATGTATACTGTACAGATATGGAAAATTCCATTCTTGATTCTATGCTAAAATTCACCAATTACGCTTTTGGTCGGCATTCAGTTTGCTGTTACACAGACATTTCATAGTTAACCATATTTTCTGCCGTCACAGTGGCCATATTTTCCTAACATCAGAGAAGTCCTTCAGAGTATAAATGTTGTTTCCTTGTGGATAAGGGGGGCGGAACTGAGGTTTTTCTCCTACAGAGACAGGCAAGAAGTGAAAGGCACAGGCTGTCTGGCAGATAAGTAGTTTTAAATTAACTATCTGATGCATGCTGCTTCCACCGCGCCTATTACTGTGAACAGCACGCACATTTCCACAAAAATACACTCCATTTGAATAAAGAAATATTACACAGATTTCACTTTAATATTTTAAAGGTCCCTGCATGCCGGCTATAATACAGCTCTTGGTAAGGAAATGGGTATTTGATTTATATGTGTGTGTTTGTGTGTGTGAGTGTGTGTCTATGAGTGTGTGTCGACCTGTTTGTGCACACTGATGTTTGCGCACCTGATGACTAAAAATGTCATAAGCTATTTCCCCCATCTCGTTCTGAATTTATATTCGAATAATGGGCTTTCATTCTCTTGCCAGCTTTAATACATTTTCATCTGAGAAATTATCAAGCCAAGTGGTTTCACAATGTACAATGAAATATACCGATATACAGTGAAAAGGAAGGGTGTGTGTGTGTGTGTGTGTGTGTGTGTGTGTGGCCTAAGCTTAAATACACATTTGCAGTAACGGCAACATTGTGACATGAATAGATCTGATCCACATAGTGACAAAGTATGTTTTTGTTGATGTCTAAAAAAACATGTTGAACCTCATTCTCATGTAAACCGCTCACACCCAGACATACAGACACACAATGGCAGACTTACAACAAAATCTCTCCACTTACAGCCCAAACACACACACCCCGTCAAAGGCACGAACGCACTCAACGCAGGGTGCTTCATGGTACGCAACACTGCATTCCGCACATAGTTCTTCAGTTCCCGTTAAAAGACCCTTTAACCACACACCTCTTGCATGGATACTGTGACGCACACTGGTGTGTGTATGTGTGAGTGTCTGTGTGTGTGTGTGTGTGTGTGTGTGTGTGTGTCACGTAGCCTACCCTAGTGTGTGCTACTGCCAGTATGCTTAGGCTATGCCAATGCGCTATTCCTCAGAAGCTTCCAGCCTGCTCTGACTAGCATGACCAGGGTATTTCTCCTTTAAAACCGGAGCCTCTGACAGTGACAATAATACCTGCTGACATCTTTTCTTTCTCTCCCTCTATCTCTCACCTCCTCCCTCGCTCCCTGGAGGGCTCCCCCCCCCAGTTCTTATGGGAGCTACAAAAAAATCTGTTGACTATTTCCCTGCCATCCTTCCTTCCTTCCTCTAATGCCTTTTCCTTCCCTCGCCTCGCCTCTCCGATCGGCCCGTCCTCGGGCCGTGTAATGCGTTTTCCATCGGCGCAGCAGCCGAGAGCTTCCTCCCGTTAGCCTACATAATAGCGTTACGGGCCGCCCTGGAGAGCCCGTGTGGTCGGCGAAAATTACGAGACATTATCAGGCAGCGGAGCGAGCGCCTGATGCCTCGGAGGGGCACGGCGCGCAGGAACGACGGCGGCGGGCATCAAATATTCAGGCGTGGGGGGAACGTTAAATTACATGTGGTCAAAGGTTAAACACACCATGTGCTCTCGCTGTCTCGCTCTCCTCCCTGCCTTTCCTCTACCCACCCCCTTATCTTTCTCTTCCCTCTCCATCTTGTCAGTCTTTTCTGCTGCGTAAATTACAGGTCGCTTGGTCCACACACACCAGCACACACGCACACACGCACACACACACACACATACACACATACACACAACAGACCAACTTAAGCAACAACAACATTTTTTTGCTAGCCTGTACTGCTAAGTCATGGATAGGGCTGTATGAATGACATGTTTTCCCTTGATAGACTGCACTGATTGGTAAGAGAGTTCCCATTTAGCGCTTAGCATGCAAGGACAATGGGAGGCTAATGAGTAACCCAGCTAGCAAGGCTAGCAGCATGGGCGCTCAATAGGATTGGGGTGTATGATTAACTGATAATCACCAATCAGCTGTTAGCACAGTGCATGCAAGTTCCCCCTGAGCTCTACCCTGTTATACAGTCCGTTAATTAATATGGTCAATCCGACTTCTGTTCCTGAACACATCTAAATGCTTTTATTTTATATCTGAAAGGCAAGCAAGGAAAACAAGACCCAAATACTTTGAGAAGAATCGTTGATAAAGCGATAAGTCTTACAAGGTTCACATACTGTTACTGGTCCTTCCATTTACCACTCAACAAAACAAACAAAACATCCCTGTCTCCATTATTTGCATGCTCCCTATGATGGTTGAGACAAAGCAGAATTTTGCTAATATTTTTGCCTCCTTTTTAGCAGCCCCCAGCTTACAGTGGTATCCAAGTTGGTGAATAAGATCTACCAGTGGTTGATGTTTCAACACACACGCTCACACACAACCAATCAACCAACCAAGACTCCCAAAACACATTCACAGAAATGCACAAATACTACAGCGCTTTCACCTTTGCTGAAAGATGCAATAGTCTGGCAGTAGACTAGTGAAATAAAAAACAGTAAAACACCCCCAAGTCCAAAGCAAAGAGACAGCAAGAAAGTGAGAGAGAGAGAGAGAGAGAGAGAGAGAGAGAGAGAGAGAGAGAGAGAGAGAGAGAGAGAGAGAGAGAGAGAGAGAGAGAGAGAGTGGGGTGTAAAGGCCTGTCCTAACAGACACCAATGCGTAATGAAGCCTGGAAGGGAAGGCCAAGGTGATTACAGGTAGGAGCATGCCTGAAAGAGAGAGGGAGGGAGAGAGAAAGCGAGAGAGAGAAAGAAAATAAGAGAAGGAGAGAGAGAGAGAGAGAGGGGATTGTGCTTCTCCTAATTCTCTGTGACACTCCAGCTCAATTATCCAACCAACTAAGTGCAGAATATCCATGTTTACCAAGGCGTTGTTTGGTAGTAAGAATATGTTTACCAAGGTGTTTGGTAGTAGAACTCTATTACTCAGCTGGAAGAACAACAAAACATACAGAAAACATTTCTATTGGAGACAACGATTATATGAAATATTCATACATGTGGGTGTCTGTATTATCTTTAGACAAAAAAAGTCATGTAGAATTCAAAATATGCATACTTTCAACTCGGCAACTGAGCAAAAGCAAGCAGCAGGTCTGCATCGTCTCAAACACTGAATCACAAAGGGGTAATAACGTCCCATCGCCGCAGGAGGACAAAAAACATCCCTCAACATCCCCACTGTAATTGTGTTTCTCTCTCAAACGGGCCGACATCAAACCTCATAACGCAGATTTGGAGTCCCGAGCACCGACCAGAGACGGATGAATCAGCCACTACGTTTCGACGACGAAGACGCTCGCGCACTTCAAAAATCGCTCTCAGAATCCCAGCGTGTGTCGTCCACGGACGGAGGAGAACACTGAGAAGGCTCATCTGACGGCAATTTAATTAAGGGCTAGGTATCGCAACACAGCCAAAGTCACGGCGCACGAATCAAACTTTTGAGTGCTTCCAGTGTCGCTTCAATCAAAGCTGAATATTTTCTGTAGCACTGCCAACTTGGCTCCTGTCTGGGCTTACAGAACAGTACAGAAGTATAGAGTCCTATTTAAATCGATATCTATATTTGACTCATATTTGTCATTCCATTTCTTCTATGAAGGAAGCAGGTGACTTGCTGTGTGTGGTTATAACAGATAAATCTGATAAATTCTGAAAAAAAAAGAAAGAGAAAAATCCAACATTAGCCATGTCCTCTGTAATGGAGGAACGTGTACAACCAGGCTGTGGATGAAATATAAATAGCACCCAGCGTGGAGAGAGCATCATCAGCCTACAGGTCTTGGTGCACAGGGACATGGTTGACGGAGTGGTTGACTGTAGTCCACAGCACGGGTCCATCATTTCATGGATGTCAATGACCCGGGTGCTTTTCAATACCTTTGAATTTGGCATTTTCATTTGGAATATTCACTGAATGGGATAAAAAGGTCTGTGTGTGCATCGGTGGGAGTATGTGCATTTGTCTGTATGTGCATCCATGTGTGTATGTCTGTTTGCATCTGTGGGAGTGTGTGCATATGTGTGTGTCTGTTTGAATCTGTGAGTGTGTGTATATAGTGTGTGTGTTGGAGTGTGTTCATGTGTATGTGTGTGTGTGTGTGTGTGTGTTCATATGTGCTTGTGTGTGTTGGAGTGTGTTCGTGTGTGCGTGTGCTCATATGTGTGTGTGTGTGTGCGTGCTCAAATGTGTGTGTGTGTGTGTGTGTGTGTGTGTGTGTTTGCGCATGTGTGTGTGTGTTGGAGTGTGTTCGTGTGTGTGTGTGTGTGTGTTTGTTGGAGTATGTTTGTGTGTGCGTGTTCATGTGTGCATGTGTGTGTGTGTGTTCGTGTGTGTGTGTGTGTGTGTGTGTGTGTGCGTGTGTGTGTGTGTTGGAGTGTGTTCATATGCGTGTGTGTTGGAGTGTGTTCGTTGGAGTGTGTTCGTGTGTGTGTGTGTGTGTGTGTGTGTGTGTGTGTGTGTGTGTGTGTGTGTGTGCAGCTCTCTGCTGTCAGTGTTGAGGGTGGTGCCTCCCCAGGCCCTCTGCTCTGTCCTGCGGCCCTGAACTAACGTGCTGCCGGCTGCCGTCATCGCCATTAAAAACGCATGAGCCAAGCTGCACGCAGAAGAGCCTGTCGCTCACACTCAAACACACACACACACACACAGGCCAACAGAAATGTGCAGCCTCCCTCTCTGATGATGCAAGAACAGGTCATCCCACATGCACTTTGTGTGCGTGCACAGACACTCTGTCTCTCTCTCTCTCTCTCTCTCTCTCTCTCTCTCACACACACACACACACACAGACACACACACACACACACACAATTCAAAAAGGCAGATTTAGGGCAAATTAGTGACAGGAGATATTGATAGTGTCCAGAGTGTGTGTGTGCAGCCCTGTCTGTCATGTGCTGATAATAGCATCTATGCTGATAACGCATCATAAGCATCAATATTACGCAAACACACACACACACACACACAGACACACATACACACACGTCACTGTCCCTGGAGTCTCTTTTGCAGGTTGAGATTAACTTTACTTCTCTCTTTCACACACACACACACACACGATGAGAGATAAAATGTTAAATCTTTAATTTCTGCTGTTCTACAGTGAGGTCATGGAGCATGCCCCTCACTCCCCACCCCTCAGAGTGTGTGTGTGTGTGTGTGTGTGTGTGTGTGTCCCTTGGGTTATGTTGAGTACTGCTTGTGTATTGAGGTGTTGCAGGAGCCAAAGAGGGTTTGGCTCTACAGCACAACTAAACATTCCTTAAAGAAAATACACACAAAGGTCGGAGCTGGGGCCCGACAGCGAATAGCAGCACAGAGAAGAACACACTCGTTCCCTCTGCATATCCCCCAACCCCCATTCAACCCCATTTCCTGAGGATGCACTCTACACACACACACACACACACACACACACACACACACACACACACACACACACACACACACACACACACACACACACACACACACACACACACACACACAGGGTGTTCCCAATGTATACTTATAGTGTGTGGCTGTGCACCTCCATTTGCTTGGTTTAAAAAAAGCTCTAGAAATGTACACACAAATCAAATGTGTGCTCAAGTCTAAGCGGGTCATTATGGAGCGGGTGGTTGGGCCGTCGTCGGGGTAGAATGCCTCGGTGTGGACGTGTCGACAGCGACACACAGGGCGGCTGGCACCACAAGCCTGGCCCGCTTTCAATGCCGCCGCGTAGCGGATCTGCCGCTCGCTCGCTGGAAATTCAGACCCGCTGCCATAACGCAATGCCTAGACAGGACAAACTATTGTGTCTCCCCGTCAAAATATTGACGTTGCCTTGTGACGCGCACACACTACTCAGTGTGAACGTAAAAGTGTTTTGTACGTTTTAGAAACGTAGCCTGTATCGGTGGGGAGTGGGGGGGCATTTCCCATCATGATTCAAGCTGGTGTGATTTATGCGGAGTTTCCAATCGGGAAGCTGGAGTTCTTCCAGAGAACACGACTGCACAAACATCTTCAAAGAACGGATGTGTGGTCAAAAGTTTGGCAAAGCAAAGATAAGTCAGGGGAACAGCCTTCGCTTTTTAACGAAACCTTACATTACATGAAACAAAACAAGGCCGACATGGGAGTGGATGTGGAATGCACTTGTTTTCTTTTTGCCACCTCAGCAGTACCGAGAAAGTAATTATCTCGGGCCTAGGTTGGTTGGTTGATTACTGATTGCAGTTCACAGGTTTGCCTTAGTTAATCATTACCGAAGAAAGGCGGGGATTAGGGGCGACTTAGTGTGCGCTCTGCTCCGAAAGTCCGTCTGCAATGTGTCCCCTGTCTTGCTGTTATGCAGCCGGCGTAGGGGGCAATCATTTGTGCTCTGATTGATTGAATGGAATTGTACACGGAGACGACGCCTTTAATTTGACTGTGCGTGTGGCCCGTCTGTGCCTTTACCGTAGCACCTCACAGACACAGTGGATGGATAGCCGTGATGGAGAAGCTAACCGTGGAGTGTGTGTTTGTTCCTGTCTGGATTATTCCACACCACAACAGTGTTTGTGATTAAATTAATACATTCACACAGGCTACGCATGTGAAAGGCATTGCTAAGTTGATTGCGGATAAATGTGGCTTATAGTGCTTAAATGAGATTTAATAAGGCTATTTTCTCTAATAATCACCACCCCCTCGAATAATAATTGATCTGTTAAAGCTGTTCATTTCACAGGGAGATTTGGTGTGTCTGCTGTGCTGATCTCCTGAGGTGCCATCATGCAGAAACAAACAGACAGCGTGAGGTGGATGCACTGGAACAGGGAAGGGAGGGGTGCAGGGAGGGCTTGGCCTTCTGGTATTTCTCAAGCATTAGCAATGTGTCCAAACTTGTCTCTCTCTCCCTCCTTCTCTCTCTCTCTCTCTCTCTCTCTCTGTTACTCACTCGTGCAAGCCACTTGCTCACTCTTCCTCGTTGTCTTTCCTGCCCAGATGAGAGTTGAGGAACACATTGTTCTTGTTGTGATTTTGTGCGATTGGGTAATGACTGTATCTTAATTAATCTGATCTTTAACCGCTAAACTTCGCCTGACACCCTCAGGCTTCTCCCAGGAGCTGCCTGAATGTGTGTGTGTGTGTGTGTGTGTGTGTGTGTGTGTGTGTGTGTGTGTGTGTGTGTGTGTGTGTGTGTGTGTGTGTGTGTGTGTGTTGGGGGGGTTGATAAGGTGCCAAGACTGATAAGAGGAAGAAGTTTGTACCTGACTTTATCAGCAGACTGCCACAATGTCACATACGTAAACTGATAAAGTCTGGTTACATGCTCTCATGGGTGACTTACAGTCCAGCAGCTAGATGCTGAGATATCTCTCTCTCTCTCTAACACACATACACACACACACAGCAAAAGGTGATGTACACACAGCAAGCAACAGGGTATGAGACCAATAGTGCAAATGAAGAAAAACAGACCAGCTGCCCACAACTGTACTTTTCTCCCGCCATTTGGCAGGTGCTCTGCCCTCTCTCTAATTCAACTCCAAATTGGTTTCTTCTGCACGGCTGTTCCAATAGGCTACTTCAAGGCAGGAAGAAACAATTCCAAACAAGGTTTCCGGATCTGTGTAGCCAGTTCTCTCAAAAGAACATGCAGTACCCTGAACTCTGAGCATATCAATCAACATCCAAGTTACAATACTTGCGAAATATGGTAGAGTGTGCAATCTGAAAGTAAAACATGCACCCCCTCGTTTAGATATAGAAAGCACAGTTTATAGAAGGGAGTTGAGGAGCAGAGAATCTGTAAAAGCTAGAAAGTGCCAGAACACCATATATTTAACCTAAATAATAACTATGTACATATAAGGCATCATCAGTAGCCTACAACTAGGCATGCATGCTGTGGCTTCCTTTCTCCCAGGCATCACAGATGACCAATCAGCCGTCTGTGCACACCTGGATGTGCAGCTGCACTAGCATTCCAGCTGACAAATGAGCACCAATCAAACAATTAGAGCACAGCGCAAACCAGTAGGGCTGCTGAGGGCTACGGCCACACTCATTGGCCTAATTCGCACGATACCCATTACTCCATCTGAAGCGATTTAACTCTACATTTATTCATGAACGTCTTTCTACAGGCCACATTTGCCACACAGGTCAGCTTGTGTGCCCCTACTGTTCCGAGAAGACTCTGGCCTTCGAAAGAAAATCTGTTCGCGTCAGCCTGTGCCTCGGCCCATAATCATGAACAGCAGGTGTGTGCTGTTCTGGTTTTTTTTTTTTTTGGCTGCTAAAAAAACACTCCATGCATGATGCGACTTGATGCTCTTCAGGAGTTTTTACGCTTACTCACTGGGCTGAGTTGGCATTTAAAGCTGAACCGGCGTAATACCAGCCGCTACGCCCTACGAGTGCATTTATGAACCATAATGGACAGTGACATTTACGTTGAAGAGCGCATGGCCTGCCCCCAACAGCTTTACACTACCAACCGCCTCAGAGAGAGAAACGAAAAAACAATGTATTTCGTTACAGGTTGTTTCACTTGCAAATTGTTTTAACAGAAATGGCACGGACACTTTTAGCACCCGCTTGACTATTTGTTTGTACCCTTCATTCTTCATTTCTGCTTTTAACGAGCGACAAAAAGGCATATAATGGAGAAATGTCTTTTTTTGACATAAGTCTAACTTACTTGGTGTTTGTGGAGTTCCAGTAGACCACATGCCTCTTCCCCAAGGCCGTGGAAACAAGCTCAATCACCAGAACAGTCACTGTCCATACCGTGAAAGCTCCAGGATACGGACGCCAGCCCATGACGGCAGCCGGCCGGTGCGCTCTCTCGCTGGGCCCGTGTCAGCGATGTGTACGGGAGGGCACGCTTGAGTTGATATGGACACGAAGTCAAGCAGAAGTTTGTGGCCACTTCTCAGAGGCGGCGCGTAACAGCCAAAGTTTGTTCGAAACTTTGAAATGAACCACAGGAGTACATCCCATCCTAAGTAGAATCCATATGTAATTGACTGCCAAAGTGCACGTTGCACATCGAGAGATAGCGTTTAAATGTTAAATCACAGCCTGGATCAGACAGGCGTCTTTTGCCAGAGTTGAACTGGTAGTTTCTTCCGTAAATGTTTTCCCCTTCTTGCAGGTGCGTTGGACGACTTCCAATAATAGGAAAGTAAGTTACGTTTCCGTGTTATAAAGTATTCACACACAGCATAAAAAAGTCGTGGTTTGGACACCCTATAAAATGAAGTAAAAAGCGTGCCAAAAAGTTAAGTGAACTGTCTCATACTTTTTCGCAAAGTATGATAAAGTATTAGTCACCAGATTTGCAAATTCGTGATGAATCACTGTACAGGATGATAGGTGTCGGTAACCTCGATCGCCTGTGGGTATGAGTGGTTTGGTGAGGTTTAGAACAATCACGGAAAAGGCGGGGCCATAGAAACTTTAGACCAATCAAGTACGTCTGCAGGCGGGGTCAGCATTCCATGTTTTGAGAGGTGTGCGTGTGTGGGGGGGATACCATCAGAGTTATAACATTGTGGTAGCCAAGGTGTCATAGAAAACACCGAAAACAGATGCAGATGTAAACAGTTCTAAATGTTTATTTTGGTGTATAAGCAATTTATGCATCCTTTCACCAAACCAGCTGTCAGAGGCATCCGTTCATCCAAACATGATGTATCCCCCATCACCATCAACACACAGAGCAAGATATACAGGTACAATTTTTGATAGATAAATAGAACATTTCCCCTCTTTTGTTCTTTCCTGATCTAGCGATATGGGTGTACCCAAAGCCATCGATATCTGGCTTTGGGTGTACCCAGTTCCCTTGAAACATGAAAAAGGCCATGGTACCCACCATGTAACAACAACATTACAAAGTGCAATGCCATTGGCAATGTCAGAAACTCCATTCTCCAAATTGTAATGCAGTGTTGCAAAAAAAAAATTGAAGCTATTATTTCAAGATAGAAGAACTACACTGTTGCTATTATAAAGGATCTTACCTTAATAACTGCTGACACTGACAGTGATTCAAATCCAGACCAGGGACATAATTGCCAATTGGCTGCAAATATAAGTTAAAGAGGGCATTAAAAGACAGCTGACTCAATACCGACAGTTGACTCAACCCAGTAATTTCTGAATAAGCACTTTATACAGTGCAAACTTGTTTGCAGAGTTTTGTTGCCCCTTGTACGACCTGTCAACTTAGCCAATTCATAATAGGTCTGGCAAAACTGATTTGTTACCTCTGGGAACACGGCGGTCTCTGCACTGCAAAGTCTAATATTGCTCTGTCTGAGCTTATTACAGCAAACTGTGGCCATGGTGTTAGCCGGAGCGCTCACTGTAGACCTCCGCTGCTCCCCAAACACATGGACCGAGCTGCTGTCTCTGCACATTGGACCTTAACAAGCTGAGGAATAGAGCAGCTTTGCTCATGTAGTTGGGGGTTTGATGGATGTGCAGATTTGCTTGGTTGTCAGTGTAGTGTTTTGCTGTGTGTGTGTGTGTGTGCGTGTGTGTGTGTACTTCTAGGACATTATAAGCGCCTGTAGATGTGAACTTCAATTATGCGTTTGCGTGGAAAAAGTAAACCATTTTGGCATCCTGTGATCCAACCAGTCAACAAAGCGTCCATGCATCCAAGCATGAATCCCCCCATCCGCCCACACAGAGCAGGTTCAGAGGTATTAAAGGCTATTACACCACCACATATTAAAGTACCATCCTTAGCTCGGGCTTTCCTAGAACTAAGGCCTCCGGCCTGTTCCTGCAAGTACTCCCACATGCCCTCTTTTGCGCTCGCTCTCGCACGCACGCACGCACGCACGCACACACACACGCACACATATGCATGCACACACATTTCCTGTATCATAGTCTTTTGAGGTGCTGGGAAAATGGTTTGTCAATCCATCTTGCGCCCATCACTGCTTTTGTGTGTTTGTTGGTTTGCACATTTTGCATGTTGATTTGTGTGCTATTCACACCAGTCAGCCTTTTGCGGTGTGTGTGTGTGTGTGTGTGTGTGTGTGTGTCTGGGGGGTGTATTTGTAAACACCTGAATGACTTGTAAATATTCATGTATGCTCCTTCAGTCCATTTTGATTTGGTGCAGTTCAATTTTGTATGCTCATTGCCCCACTGGAAAGACATATTTACATTTGCATTACCAAAGCCTGGAGAACCGTGCGCGGAACACGCCAAAAATATCATGCTTGGCAGAATAATGACCTACCGCCATCACAAAAGGAATCATGAAATAAACATTATAATTGATGTTTCTACAACAGCAAGAAGTGTTTGTACAATCAAGCCGTGTGCTAGTGTGTGTGTGTGTGTGTGTGTGTGTGTGTGTGTGTGTGTGTGTGTGTGTGTGTGTGTGTGTGTGTGTGTGTGTGTGTGTGGGTGCGCATGCACGCACTGTTGAATACAGCAAATATCACTCTTCCCCATGAAGGCAAAGCCGTCATTTCCGTAATCCTGTGAAAGTCTTTGGAGCCTCAGGATAATTACAGTGCGCGGCGCGCTGGTGACTGTTGCGTGTGCCACCCCCTGAAGGTTCAGACTTGGCACCTGTTTTCGCCAGTGATGCCCGCTCCTCCTCATTCCGCATATGGCCTTCACACTGCTGCCACATTGTTGCCACGCGTGCTCTTCGTTCCCTGCCCCACTGTGTTTTGTTCTCGGCTCAGGTTTAAGAACGTTCGCCAGGGGTTTCCAAAATGGATTGTGGCAAATGGCATGCTTATTACCATGGCCGTGTACTTAATTATATTCATGGCCTGTTTGCCTGATGGCCACCTTAATTCCAACTTCACCGGACAGGCAGTGACCAGATGGGCTCTCTGTCTTTGTCTCTGTTTGTCTTCCCTTCTGTTCCTGCTGTCTCTCCTGGGTCGTTTTTTTTTTTTATTTCTCCCCTTCTCTCTCTCTCCATCTCTCCCTCTCCCTCTCTCTCTCCTCCCCTCCTCCCATCTCTCGCTTTCCCTCTCTCCCTCTCTCTCCCGCTGCTCCGAGGCAGTGCAGTAAGAGCTCTGTCAGCTTC
>NC_084999.1:23267212-23269712 GCF_963854185.1 Sardina pilchardus
CACACACACACACACACACACACAGAGAGAGAGAGAGAGAGAGAGACAGACAGCACACACACACACACACACACATACAGAGACAGGGACTGGAAGGGAGTTCAAGTGAAAAGAGGGCACTACTCATAATTCCAAATGCATAAAAAAAACGAGTAGTAGGCTAGCAAATATCTGACTAACCAATTTATTAGAATACCCTCTCATTCATGCAAATATCTAATAGCCTACTCAACAGATTTCAACAGAAGAATCAGTTCACAGAGACACAAAGGTCTTCATTATTGGCAGTATTATACAGTTCCCTCTCTCACATGTAAGGGAGGGCTAGTTTGCATCTGTAGACTACATTTCTCACCAAACAAGCTACCTAAACTTACAATCTCAGGGGGAAATGTAGTCTCCATGTAGTGATTAAGTCCCATGGCAATTTTCTTTCACCTGCAGGGCCAGACAAAAAAGTGGCACATTTGAATTAGTTAATGCTTCACTGCATATCAATATGATGATGGTGATGACTTTGCTTAGATGTCTTTAGATACAAATTTCACTTTATTCACCTGCTGTATCTCCCCATTAAAGAGCACATAGAATGGATGAATTGAGTATTATATTCAGGCTGGGTATTGAAATGGTCTCTTTGACTAAATGGTACCCTCTTTGGCAACCACAATTGAACTTCAATTGCTTTCCGATCACAAGTAGGCCCATTTTTTAGTGGCTGTTTCTAAATTCAAGATTAATTACATTTCATATGAAGGAGGGCACAACAATGCCTCATGTTCATGATAGCTCTTTGGCTATGCACCTCTCCTAATTCATAAGAAAACAAGACAAAAATGATTTCCATTCTATGTCTCCTTTAAGTGCATTAAACCAGCCTGTATGCCTACCATGGTAAGAAGTGATGTTTGAAAACATTTATTTTCTTTAATGGGACTACAGTAAAGGTGTGAGAGAGGAAGCTAACGTTTTAGCCATTAGATTGTGCCTCATACTTTTAGGCTACTTTAGCCAGAATCACAACATTTGTCTTTGTCTGGCAAATTAGCTTTAAACTCAAGGCACTTGTAGTTTAGTCATCCATTCATCACCACTTACCTCTAGCCTGGAAAATCCAGACCCTTGTAATCTTTCAGATTAAGGGTCTGGCAACGAATAATGTCATGGCCTAACTCCAGGGGCGGCACCAAGCATGCATTTGAAAATCTCACTCCCACTCCGTGCTCTTTCTCATCCCCTTCTCCGGTTTGCACCTCTGTCGTTTCTACTCCTTTAGCTCCTTTTTATTGTTCCATGCAGTATCATTCTGTGTGCTTGCGTAATTTCTTTCTTCTGTCTGTTTATCTTTTCTTTCTTTCTTTCTTTCTTTCTTTTGTTTGTTCTGTTATTGTGTTCTTTCATTCTTCTTGTCATTCTTTCTTTCTTTTGCATGTGGCATTTATATGTTAGCTATTTTTATCCCTGCACATCTGTGTGTGTGTGTGTGTGTGTGTGTGTGTGTGTGTGTGTGTGTGTGTGTGTGTGTGTGTGTGTGTGTGTGTGTGTGTGTGTGTGTAAGGGTCTGCGCACGAATAATGTCATGGCCTAACTCGAGGGGCGGCAGCAAGCACGCATTTGAAAATCTCACTGCACACAATTGGATAACCAATGTTTACTCTGGCTGATTTCGGACTACAAAGCAATTGGATAACACTACGAAAAAATGTTCCTGCTCTGAACGTTGCAGCGATGTCATCATCAGTTTGCCCCTGACTCGCCTATGTCAGATGCACCAATCTGATTGGTTTCCCCCGATGCCGGGGGTAAAAGGTAACGTGCATCATTGCTCATTGCTCATCTTGCAGACACAATTCAAATTGTGCTCTCGCGAGAACTCTGTATGTAGGTGCCTCTCATGCAGCGTTTATACGTCCTCCTTCGCTCCTCGGGCCTCGATCCTCACGGATCTACATAAAGAATGATGGGGGGGAGAAACAAGGGGATAGTCTATCCAGTGTTAGTTATAGATCAGTGGGAACGCCCCTCGAGGATCGAGCATCGAGGATCGAGGAGGCATGTTGAGAGGCACCCTGTATGTCCAGGGTATACTGACCTGCACACCAAGCCAAGACAACAACACCACCACCATTGGGCTGGGCTCTGAGAGGCGCTGCCTGCCTACCTGCCTGCCTGACGCGACTGCTGGCTGTGAGTGTGTGTGCTCACCGTCGTGAGACGTTAAGAGACGTGGAGGGAAGCATGAAGTAGGGAGGGCACCGAACACAAGTCGTCTAATATTTCGACCTCATATTAACGTTTTTAGTTTAATCAATATTCTTTTTGACAGGGAAACTATGTACAAACAGAAATATGTATAGGCACTTAAAAAATGACGGAGAGTAAGGGCAGGGGCTCAAGCCCCCTTTGAAGTCTATGTGTGCACGTGCCTGTACAGAGAGAGAGAGAGTGCGCTCAAATAGTGTAAATATTGCATTCATTGACACACACCAACATGGCAACA
>NC_084999.1:23272212-23282212 GCF_963854185.1 Sardina pilchardus
GCCAGAGAAAGAATCCTGTCGGAGTCTTGAGTTGAACCTTTCTGCTGCATATAGAGACAGACTGCAGATCTCTTCCTGCTCAAACCGAGTTCCCTTAAACTGCATGGCACAGATTCTGGGCAGGATGCAATTTTAGAAAACTATACGTCAGCGCAGTGTAGATTGAGGCGGATTGAATTAGATCAAGTTCTGTATACTGTAGCTACCAGAAGTGGACGTTCAGTGGCAGATAGATTGTTTTAATTGCTTGATCAAATTGCATCTAAGGTCAGTCCTCTTGTTGAGTCTGTGTGTGTGTGTGTGTGTGTGTGTGTGTGTGTGTGTGTGTGTGCCTGTGTGGTAGATTCAGAGGCTATAGGTGCTCCTACAGACTGTACAAGAGATCAAAGAAAATAGTTTCAAATAGTCCTAAAGCTCTACATATATGATACCTCACTAGCTTATATGTAGATTATAAAAAATGCTTTCTTACTGTATGTTTTAGATGTTCTATTTAGACTTGTTTTTATATTTGCTTGCATACAGTATATTAACACATTAACGAAGACATTTGTTTTGTTGAGTTAACTTTTTTTAATTAATTAACCGTTAGGGCTCTAGAAAGGCATACTGTAGTTGTTTTAGTCAATGATGTACTGTAGCAGGCCGGCCTTCATGCATGTTCAGTCCAGGAACTGTTCATATTGTCATTCCCGTAGCTCCTCTAGCCTCTATTCATCCATCTGTCCATCCATGTTTTCTTTTTGTCTCTCCATTCATCTGCTCATCTGTGTATCTGTTTCTCTCTCTCTCTCTCACTCTCTCTATCACTTTCTCTCTCTCTCTCTCTCTCAGTCTCTGTCGCTCCATCCCTCCAAGTTCCTCATTAGGGACGATGGGGGGAAAGTGATATCTTTCTAATGATTACCCTTTTCCCTTCTTCTCCCCTGCTCCCTCCATCCCTCTCTCCCTCCTTTCTGTAAATGAGGGAAAGTGATACCGCTCTCTAATGACCAGTGTGAATAATCGCCTCCTAAATAAAGGTTTTCCTTCGTGTTAAAAATCTCTCTCAGCCACTCTCCATGTCTCTCTCTCTCTCTCTCTCTCTCTCTCTCTCTCCTTTTCCCATAAAGTCTCAACCCAAACATATTTAATGCTCTTCATGCCCTTTATCAGTATGTTATTTTCTTTATTTCATTATGCGGAAATGCATCATTGTGCTGCAACACATTTTGCATGCTACTTTTTTCCGTTTTTTTTTTTTTTTGTCTTTCTCGCTCAGAGAAAGATGGAACACATAGACGAGGGCGAGTAGAGAAGTGTGAATAGGATGGTAAACATGCTTCCATTGTTCATAACACTTGATTGTTTTCATACAAACAAATCATATTACAAAAGTACATTACCGTACATTACACAGGGTATAGTACAGTACCTTAGCTCTCGAGAGAGACTCCTGTATGAACATATGACATGAACCACAACATCTGTAGTCACACTATCTTTGAAAATGTTTACAGTCATTTTTCTCCATTTAAGAAGGTCGAACTGAGCAGAAATCACAGTCCGATCTGATTGGTGTGGGTAATTGTAAAGGGGTGTATTGAAAGTATGATCTGCAAGCTGAAAAGCCTCATTGTAAGAAGTTTGGTATGTTTTGTCCCACTCAAAACTGTCTTGGAAGAAAAAAAATGTTGGTGAATAAGCAGCACAGTAGTTAAGAGCGCTTGCTCAAAAGCCAGAGATGTACTTATACGGAGCGTTCGTGCATTGACAGAGGAACGGCATTTGTGATGAGTGTCACTGATATAATTTCAATTAGAGGAGTGAGGAGAGCAGACTCAAGGCTGTCACTGATGGCTCCTGACGTGCATTGAAAACGCACTTCTAATTCAGCAGGCTTGGGCAGCAAGATCCTCAGAGAGCACTTGAAGGAGAATTCAAGTTTTCACAAAAATCACCATTTCTCAAGGTTACAGAGTAGGCTACTTTCTGTGAGAAAAAAATGAAAACAATGAGTTTATCCTATCCGAGTTACTACAGCTAGCAGCTAATTCAGCCAGGCAGGCAGCAACAGCGCTACACTGTGGGGTCATGTCCGTGAGCTCCCATGCACATGCCCCCGGAGTATAGCGCTGTAGCAACTCGAGCTACAGGAAACCGCTGGTCTACGGCTCCCTTTCTCCATCCATGCCTTCCTTATACACAGATCACGCAGCAGCACCGTCAGGCCCCAACCACACACATAGCCCATCTCCTGTAGGAACTCCGACCCTCAGCAGAGGCATACAAGCCTATCCAAGCCAAGGACGTCCACAATACCAAACAGCCTGGCCCAGTGGATAAAAACTAGTTTAAATTAGGGCTGTCAATCGATTAAAAAATGTAATCTAATTAATTACATACTCTATGATTAATTAATCTAAATTAATCGCATATAAAATGTGATCGCAAAATCTCAATGTCAATACTATTTCTTTGCAGTAATGTGGTACTTAAGAGTTGACGAACTCCGGTGATATTCAAATTCTGTGCTGCAGACATTGTAGACTTTGTTTTAACAAACACTTTCTTTTTAACAACGTCAGGCCATTTTTTTAAAAGTAAATGTTCCAATCAATGATCCAGGCAGCACATTCTCATCTCCCCATTTTACGGTCTAATGGTTACTGGCTAGAATGGCTCCGGGTCAAAGGTCATCGATTAATCTGCGTTAATTTTTTTAATCAGTTATTTTATCTCAAATTAATTAATCTAAATTAATCAGTTATTTTGACAGCCCTAGTTTAAATGTAAAGATTTTTCCGTACATGTATTTTTATATAATGTGATTATTTTGTCTTCATGAAATAAAACATCTTGGAGACTTCCAGAGTACCATAACAGAGAGTCCGAGTACCCCAGTGGTACCCGTACCACAGTCTGTGACATGTCAGTCTACTTTAACTTTAAATGTAACTGTGTAAAGAGTAGGCCCCCAATCTCTTCTCTTTTTATTTTAGTCTATTTATTAACCACCATTCATCAGGAGTGACGTGTAAAGGCGGGCTGACAATTTGTATTGAACTTTTTATTTTTATTTAACGTCTGTGTAACTTAGCAACTACTTCATTCTATACTATTTGTCCCCACACGCCGCACCTCAGGTGAGTGCTTCAACGTCTCGTTGCTTTATACAATGACAATAAAGATCCTTCACTTGAGCATGTTATGATAATCGCGCCTAATAGTGACTGCAAGTCCCCTAATACGAAACAGAGTGATATACTGTACGTGAGAGAGAGGAGGAGAGGGAGGAGGAGGAGGAGGAGGAGGAGGTGGACGACGAGGACACAAACGTAAGGACCTGGCCATCGCAATCATCAGATGTAAATCCTATAAGGACTGAAAGCTTGTACTGTCTCTGGAGCCTGTATCTGGATGTCCGTACAGTGAATAATCACTATGCATGTGTATGGGCCAGAAGTCTCCCAGCTTTCTCAGAAACAGAACTGGAGTGACAGGCATACAACAGGTTACCTACTGTAAAAACGCCCCAGACAAGTCATAGAAGAGCACTTGGTTGGCTTTTAGCTGTATATTTGTAGCGTTAGCATTGGTTTTTACTTGATCAATCATTATGCCGCAGAAGACAGACAGGGTGAAGGAAGAGCATGGAGGGGAGGACAGGTGTGGTAGTGATTGATGTTAGCTGTGACATTAGCTGCGCACACAAGTACAGCAACACAGACAGACATCATTTGTCATCTAGCCTAGATTTATTATACGTTATTATAACGGCATGTATGGAACATGCATATGCGGTAGTGCTACCAGGGAGGGTTAAAGCGTAGCGAGAGGCCCAAACGTTCGACAACTTCCACTTATGCAGACCGGAACTGTCCCGTTTTGGTCCCATAGTAGCAAATTGCGTTGTCGTATCTTGATAGTAATGAAGGATCTTTGGTGCTACAGTTGACTGCCTGAGCTATCTGTTCGTCTGTATTGCGTTGAAGGGTTCAAAGATGTATTATATGTTATTATAACGGCATGTATGGGACATATGCATATGCAGTAGTTAGTAATGGGCGGTATAAACGATATGCGATATAAACGATATAAAACTGGCCTGCGATAGAGATTTCAGTTATATTGCACTATCGCGGTATGCATGTTGATGACGAAATTCAGTAGCCTGATTACCATCGACTTTCAAAGGCTCTGCGAGACTTTAGTCTGACCAACAGCCTGTGCTAACACGGTTTCTTGCCAGCGCTGGTTGACCCGCCTCCTTTAAGTGCCTCGGTTTGCTACTGGTAGATGTCAGAAAGCGGATTGCCGAGTTTAAACCAATAACAACACTCTTTCCGCTGCCTTGAACACGCCTCTACCCAGAGCCGTTGGAGCTGCTCAAAGTTGATTGGTTCTCGACCAAAGGGGGCAGTTCCGCAGATTTCGGGAACTCAGAAATCCTTCTCAATGAGCAGTTGACCAGACCAGCAGCAAAAGCCTGAAGGCGTTGCGTCACTGGGAGGGCGTGCCAGGCTAGAAATTCAGGGCTCCAGCTCCCAAACTTTTTAAGAGTGCAACCAAAAGATCCGCTTTAACTCTCTCTGGTGCAACTGAAAACAATTCTAAGTCGCAGTGGTGCACCTGACGCTGTTCGGGTGAAAGTATCCATTTCTTTAGCAAGTTTTCGTTGTAAGCTAGGTGGGCAATCTAACAAAAGAATAGAAATAAACCCCCCTCTCCTTCCTTGACCCGCTTTTTCTCCCTCTTCCTCTCTCTCTCTCTCTCCCTCCGTCATGCGCGCTCAATGGACACCCGCCCCTTGACATGCACAATCCAAATAAAACATTCACAATCTTCAAAGCAATGACGAATAGAAGACGACTAGCTAATTATTGTCAATGTAAAATCCGGTTAGCATCATGCTACACATATTTGATTGAAACAATTGCATTCAATTTGACTGATCGTCTCAATACCAGTAGTGTTTTCCAACTAAAAAGGGCCTGTCCCAAGGAGAAAAAGTATCAGCCTACCTTGAAACCTTCAAAAATAGTCCTACACGTTTGGAAACGGAACAGTCCAACCAGTAGCCTAGACGATATGATAGCCAACTATGCTACTTTGTTTACAGTATTTTAAGGCTTAATCCAGAGTCCAGACATCTGAATTAAACAGGTGGAGTTGTATTATGAATAGTAGGCTATAATATGCAAAGTGTGCGGTCATGAATATCAGAAATGTAGTATTTTCTCTTTTATAATGTTAAACTCTGGTGTTCCAAGGTAGACTATAAACTAAGAAAATTAGAATATTGTGCAAAAGTTCATTTATCTCAGTAATTCAACTTAAAAGGTGAACCTAATTGGCTATTAGACTCATTACATGCAAAGTGAGATATTTATATTTAAGCCTTTAAGTATTACAATTTTGATGATTATGGCTTACAGCTTATGAAAACCCCAAATCGGTCTTTCATTATCGCCTATGTAAACTGTTCTGAAATGGTTTTATTATAATCTTTATATCGCAATATATATCGTTATCGCAATAGGCTGCAATGTATATCGCAATATAGATTTTAGGCCATATCGCCCATCCCTAGCAGTAGTGCTACAGTGACTGCCCGAGCTACAGTATCTGTGTTGGTCTGTATTGTGTTGAAGGGTTCAATTGAAATAAAAGGCAGTGTGGTGAAATTAACCTGTAATCTGTTAGGCCCTCACCTGCTGGTGGATGAGTTTATCTCGGCGTTCCAGCGTCAGCTGCTGAGCTCTCGATCGTGGTGATTCTCACAGGCAGGTGCAGTGGTGCTAATCTGACTGCTTATGCCCACATCAATATACAGGCGCTTTGCCAGACGTGTATGGACGCAGATACACAAGGCCCAGCGCAGGGACACACACACGCACACACACACACACATTCTGACATTCACACACACCACACAGGGAAACAGAGGGTGATGCCACACTGTGCACGCACAGACACACACTTGCCACACACACTTGCCACATACACAGCACAAAGGTAAACTCAAGCACACACACACACACACACACACACACACACACACACACACACTCACACACACATCCACACAGGGAAACAGAGGGTGATGCCACACTGTTCACACAGTGCTCCCTATGACAGAAAGGAGAGGTCCTGGTGAAAATGTTAAATGGCTTAATCCCCTCTTAAGTGACTGTCTCTGTTAATCTCTCCTTGCGACATCTTGCCCACCTCCACTCCACCTCCACCCCACCCCACCCCACCCCAGCCGCACACCCTCCTGCCCCATCACCGCCTCTCTGTCTCTCATCTATCTTTTAGGGCCAGACTCACGGAGCAAGGCATCAATCAAGACACACAGGCGTGAATATAGCAAACATTCATTTCAATTTGTATGTGTCAGAGGTGCGTCTGTGTTAGTTTGTGAAGCTAATTTGAGTGTGTGTGTGTGTGTGTGTGTGTGTGTGTGTGTGTACACGGGTGTACTTGCCGCATACTCTGACACAATATTTTATCTGTGGTTTGCAACTCTAGCACTCTGTCTCGGCATACCTTGAAAAGGGCACTGGCGAGTTTATAACAATAAGTAGAGGTAGTGAATATGAAAGAACAGAAGCAGTACAGCATAACGCCTCTCTCTCTCCCTCCCCCTCTCCCCCTCTCTCTCTCTCTCTCTCTCTCCCTCTCCTTCCTCCCTCCTGTCTGGTGCAGGTGTGTGGGGATGTGTTGGTGCGGTGTTAAGCAGTGGTAGTATCGCTGCTGTAAGCAGGCGGCACACACACACACACACACACACACGCACACACTCCGGCGTGGCTGATGAGAGACATTAGCCCGACAGCTACGCACGTCGCCAGCAGCTGGGCCACACTAATGCATGGGCCCTGTCACCGCCACAAATAAACAAGAACTAATACAACTAATTCATTTCCAGCCTGTGTGTGTGTGTGTGTGTGTGTGCGTGTGTGTGGTGCTGTGAGGTGTTTTGAGTGTGTCAAGCCTCTGTTCTTTACCTCTTGTTATTCCCTCTCTCTTCTTTCTTCTCTGTCATCACCCTCTTTCTCTCTCTCTCTCTCTATCTTTCTTTGTGAAGGCGAGAGTGTATGTGACATGTGGGAATGAGAGTATCATGTCGTGATGAAGTCTAATTGGACGGTACACTGGAACACAAACATGCACACACGTGCGCGCGCACACACATACACACACACACACACACACACACACACACACACACACACACACTTATATATGAAGACAGATGCATGCATACACAAGTGACCTGAATAGATGGCATAATAACAATGAAAGCACACATGCACATACTCACACAGACACACACACACACACACACACACACACACAACCACACCCATGCACATACTCATACTCAGTGCTCATAAACATGGTACACAAGAGCATACTCTCATGCAAAACAGAACCATTCATTTTAAAGCTCAATAAAATTTAGACAGGAAATAGGACCATGTACCCCTCTCTTTCTCTCTCTCTCTCTCTCTCTCTCTCTCTCTCTCTCTCTCTCGCATTCACTTTCCCTGTGTGTGTGTGTGTGTGTGTGTGTGTGTGTGTGTGTGTGTGTGTGTGTGTGTGTGTGTGTGTGTGTGCTTATTTCCTTATATATAGTTGTGTGCGCATATCCCCCCATAAAAAGCCAATACTATCAAAGGAGCCAATAACCTGAAGGAAATCCAAAACCATGGCAACCAGCAATATGTGAGCAGTACTCTGGTTACACATTAAGAAAAATCTGATCTTATAATCACCAATATCATAATTAAACAAATAGGTTTTAATGGCCTCGTGATACAGTTATCTGCATTCTCATCCGCTGATCCATTCGCCTGAGTCCATTTCTAATGTCCCTCCTCAGTTTCAAACGGGCCATAGAGCTGTTTTCAGTTGTGTTATTTGTGCAAACATCTCTCTGCACCAAAACAACATACAAACCCGAGTTTAAAAGTATTTAGATATGAGTAGAGCAAACACAAAGTGCTCCTACAATGTATAACATGTTAATAAATTATTTATGATAATCCATTTTATTGACATCACAACATAATAAGCATTAGTAGCAATTTATGATAGCTCTGCTGTGTGTATGATAATGGGTTGTATGCCATGCTCTTGTTTTAGAACAGCTTATTAGTTGCCTCACTTGGCTTGATACAGGTAATAAAATGTTATATATTTCCTAATTCATGTGTGTGTTTGTTTTGGAACAGCTTGTTACTGAGCTCACTTGGCTTGATCCGAGTAATGAAATGGTAAATATATGTTCTAATTTCTGTGTGTGTGTGTGTGTGTGTGTGTGTGTGTGTGTGTGTGTGTGTGTGTGTGTGTGTGTGTCTTGGTGTGTGTGTGTGTGTGTGTGTGTTTGTGTGTGTGTGTGTGTGTGTGTGTGTGTGAGTGTATGAGTGTGTGTGTGTGTGTGAGAGAGAGAGAGAGAGAGAGAGAGAGAGAGAGAGAGAGAGAGAGAGAGAGAGAGAGAGAGAGAGAGAGAGAGAGAGAGAGAGAGAGAGAGAGAGAGAGAGAGAGAGAGAGAGAGAGAGAGAGAGAGAGAGTGCTTGTGTGGCTGTGATTCTTCTGATTGCAAAAAGATCTACCAGACAAATGTAGAGGCCCGCTTCCTTGCTCCTGCCTAATGAACAAACAATCAGTCCCCATAATGAAATAAATATCCCACTAACATCCGCATCTGCTTGTCGGTGGTGCCTCCACTCCTGCATATTAAACTCCTCTGTCTTTCAGGATGCCATTCTGGGCATAAAAGACAGACGCCTCCAGCCACCAGGAACAGAGTACACAAGCCACGGCACAGACAAACTCAGACAACCCAAACCAACTACTGACATGTCCTGTTATCAGCAGCCCTGTACATCGGCAAGATCATGGGTTTGCCAAGGACCCACACATATGTTGAAAAAGTATATACACCTGTTTTGTAAGTCGGATAAAGGTGTCCATTTAACAGAGTAAATATAGGATATAGCTGCAACAGGCAATTATTGGGGTCCAAGCAATAATCACCTCCAACGGTTGAAGTAGAAGTGGTTCAACAGCAGAATATACAATCAGATAGATCATCCAGGAATCGCACAACTGTTATATCTTGTGATTTCTGAAATAGAGCATAAATATGATATTTACAGTGCTCTTAGTGGCCGATTTTGTTTCATGTTTGGTTGGTCATGTTTTCACATGTCTGTGCTTCCTCACAATGGGCTCCCAAGTCAATGTACCAAGTTTTGTTTTGATATATGAAAGTGTTACTGAGATATGATACAATTTCCTGTATGGCAGTGTTCTATCAAGTTATGCTACTTTGCATTTTTGCCAAAATTGGCATTCTGCAAGCTAAAATGTTTCTACCAGCCACCACTATCCAGTGATTGATAGAGGAATTCCAGGTTGTACATGACAGGACTAAGGAACATATTTTTCAAAACAGCGAGGTGAAATAAACAAACCTTAATATGTCTGTTTTTTGTAATATTCTATTTTGTTCAACTGACAAAAGTGAAGTATGAAATAATGTGCGTTGAGGCCTTTTCCACTTCGGTTGAGCGGTAACACAAATTGTATCCCAGTGTGACAGAATAGCGACTTTCCCACCAATTCTGATTTCTTGTGACACAAATGCTTGTGAAGATTAAAAAAATCCATCAGATCATTTTTGTGAAGCCTGGTCTGAAGATCACCTGTGCCAAATTTTGTGAAGAATGGGCCAAATGTGTGACCCGTGAAAACTTTTTTCTGGCTTCATCCAATATGGAGGAAAATCCAACGTGACAGAAATTTATATCACGAGGTGTGTTAGATTTAGTCTCCAAGGAATCAGGATGCAAAATATTTTTTTCTTAAATGTGAGTAATATAGCGCCCCCCAGGCTGCTGCTGAGATATTTACACTTTCACGCTTTCACTTTTTGAGACCTCTCTTAGGGCTGGAGACTACCAGATCTTGTGCCTGTACCATTTACAGTGTTTGCTGTCCAACCACT
>NC_084999.1:23284712-23287212 GCF_963854185.1 Sardina pilchardus
GCTGACTCACAGGCCTTTTTTCAGATCTTTCATCGTTTTCCTGCGTCAAAATGCTGTGTGTCTGTGGGATTTGTTTGGAGGTGTATCTAGAATTTTAGAGCACTCTTTTGCATGTTAATAGCCAATGGGAGTCAGCCTAGGTCTGGCCTCGTTTTCATGGGTGAGGTGGTTTGGGGTGGGTGAGGGGGTTCTCACATGGTTTGTGGTGGGGAAGTGGAGGGCTGCTAGTAGTCTATTATCTTCATGGACATCCCATCGGCTGATAGTGGGGTGGTGTGCCATGTCAAGTCAAGTCATATTTTATTTATATAGCACATTTAAAAGCAACAGCATTGCATCAAAGTGCTTTACATAAAATAAAGCAAAGTGTAAAGAGTGCAGGTAATTGCACTCCTCTTGATGCCATTGTGAATGGAGATCACCTATGGGAATCCAGTTTAGTAGAACATGCACAGGGCATAGTCAAATGAGTAGATGATTTAACGAAATGAGCACAAATTCCCTCCATAAACATAACAAAAAGAATCTCACAATGACACCTCCAAGGTTCCATAGTAGGTTGATTGCTAAACCCTCCCATTGGGTTTGCTGTCAGATTGTAACATAGTCCTCCACTTAGTCCAAGCTATTGTGTTCTACAACGGAGATGCCATACACCCATTGACAAGATCCTTTCCTTGTTGTTTATGTTTAATTGATATCATTTATATATGAGCTTATTTTGTTTGGGATGTAACTCTCATAACTCTCTCTCTCATTCTTTCTGCCCACCTCTTTTGTGTGCTGATCTGAGTTATCCTTCCCCTTAAAACAGACCATTACAGTAATGATACGGTTTCCTGCTGATGTTGATTTCTTTTTGAACGCCCTTCATCTAACCAATAGTCACTGTTGGAAAACAATGCAGACGCAACAACACAATCAGTGGTCAATGTCTTGCAATCAACACTTGCCAGACTCTTTCGCCACACTTTTCTGTACTAATTGTTTCCATCCATCGCTTTTGCTTTTCAGTCCTTTTCAACTCCCTTTGCTGTCACTTCCTCTTCTTCTTCTTCTTCTTTACTCTTCTCTTCTTCCCTCCCTCGCTCATCTTCTCTTGTCTGAGACTGAGAGAGAGAGAGAGAGCGAGAGAGAGAGAGAGAGAGAGAGAGAGAGAAAAGGAGTGGTGATCTAAATATCATCAGCCACAGAACAAAGCCTTCTAATGACAGGCTCTCACTCTGTAAAACTCTCGTGGTCTTTGCGTCATTCGCTGACCTCTATTTCTCGCTCCCTCTCTCTCAAGTTCCTCCTTTGCCTGTGCGCCTATGTGCATGTCTATGCATTGTATTAGAGTGAGCGCAGAGTGTCACACACACTGAGACAATGCCTCCATCACTGTCTGGCACTTGTTCGTATAGTGGACGGTGGTGATTTCTTCATGTTGTTGCGGTGATGCTGGACTGCCAGGACTGGCCCTTCAGCGATGTGAGAGAAGAGTAATCTCTTTAGCCGTGTGAAGAGGGGTGTGCTATCTGGCGGTCTCACACATCACATGTCTCTCGAGGATTTTTTTGTGCACAGCGCACGCACCCATAGGGCTGTAAGCCCTCTCCACGTTCAGACCACAGGGGACAGCTGTGTGTGTGTGTGTGTGTGTGTGTCTCTCTCTCTCTCTCTCTTTCTCTCTCTCTCTCTCTCTCTCTCTGTCCATGAGTGTGTGTGTGTGTGTATATATGTATGTGTGTGGGTGTATCTTTCTTTCTGTGTGTGTGTGTGTGTGTGTGTGTGTGTGTGTGTGTGTGTGTGGATGTACGGTATGTCCAAAAGGTCTTTCAACCTATAGGTGCTTCCAACTTATACACCTTGCTGAGGACCTCCATGAAGGACTAGGAGTGTTCCAAAGAGGGGGAATTGAATGCATCTTTGTTAGAGAGTCCCGCATGGCTACACTCACTGTGTGTCTAGACTGTAGGACTCACTGTTATTGAGGCAGTATAGGTATCCCCCCTGCCTCAATGATTCTTCCTGGTTTTGTGCCTGTGGTAATTGTACGCTCTCTTGTTATAACTGAGAGAAATACAATAAACACTTGACCGTGAATATATCAAATGCACTCTTAGTTAATTCATGTCTCTGAAAAAAAAAACAAAGGTCTTGCAAGAAACCTTATTTGGACATGCAGAGGGTTTTTTTGGGGGGTGGGGGGGGGGGGGACTGTCTTCGCCGTGTCCTTGGTCATTATGGAGGGACCACGAGACGGAATGGCTGGAAAGAGTATATCTGTTTCGTAAGACACTAATGAGCAAAACTGTGTAAAAGCAGGAGACAGCTGGAGTCCACAACACCAAGCTCACTGACGTTGTTTTGTCTGTGTGAGTTGTACTTCATGATTGGTCTCGGCAAACTCTCTAGCTTATTTCTTTCTTTTTTTTGAATGTGGGTCACAACAGTTTCTTTGTGTGTTTATGTAACTCAGGGAAAGAAAATAAATAAAAAGAGGAGAGTAATGTATGAG
>NC_084999.1:23292212-23302212 GCF_963854185.1 Sardina pilchardus
AGTGTCTGCCTGCACTAGAGATTACCACCCCACCATGTCAATAACACAGGCACCCAATAACACTGCTATCTACACCCGTATAGACTACAACCATAGGAATGATAAGCACAGGACACTAAACAGGAACTAAAAAACAAGACAAACAAACAAAAAAAATCCTACAAGTCAAGCCCCTGAAAACACAAACTCCATTCTCCACATTTTACAGAATGCATATATTGTCATTTTGTGCCAGACTTGCAGCTTCTGTTCATTCTGTTATATACATTATCCTTTATTTTGAATCCATTTGAAACTGAGGTGTAAGCATTGTTTGCACCTCATAATCAGAATCAGCTTTATTGGCCAGCTTTGTGTAAACAAACAATGAATTTGACTCCGGTTAATCTTTGCTCTCAAGTACAACACTCAACAATAACATAAAAAACAGTAAGAATAGAATAAGGGCAGTAAGGCCATGTATAAGAATAAATACAGTATGTACATTTACGAATAAATAGAGGATATGGGTGGGATAGGGCAATGCAATTGTCCGGAGGGGGAGTGCAGCTGTGTTGTCCCTGCCAAGGTTGCCATGGTCGTGGACACCCCAATAGGCACAGGCAAGATGCAGCATGCAATATACAAATATACAATTGAAAGAGGCCCGGTTTGTGATTACGTCGGTGTGCAATTAGCATCGCGCTAAGCTATCAGCGGCAAAGTTCCATGAAACATTAATGATGCTTGCCTTGTTACGCGGGTGCCAACAACTGATCAATAACTCCCAGCCCCCACTGCCCCCCACCCCCCCTCCCCCCCACCGCGCCTGGCCAGACAGACAGGCACGAGCGCAGACCACATGAACGAGCGAACGCGCTTGACGGACGGGTGAATGAGCGAATGGGGGGGCCGCACCGGAGCAGAAATCTGCCTGATGGATGGGACCACGAGGGGAAAGCCCCTCCACACCTCTCGCGTGCAGGGGCATCAAGGGGAAACGGTGGGATGACGAACGGCAAGAGAAAGGGAAAATATGAAACATCAGGGTTCTGAAAGTAACGATCGTCTTTGAAATTCGACGGCTTTGAGGTTTTTTTTTTTTTTTTTTTTTTTCTCAGGCCTCTCTCCGATGGCACCGTGCTTCCATGACTGGCTGGATTTGTTTGTGAAGTAGTGGGCCTCCCCTCTTCTCTTTGTCCCCCACGCATGCACCACGAGGTATATGCAGGGTAATTTGGAACAAAACCTGCCAAACACTCTAAATATTTGACAGGGAGAGAGAGGGAGTAAAAGTGAGCATGTGTGTGTGCATGTGTGTCTGCTGTGTATGTGTATGAGAGAGAGGGAGGGAGAGAGACAGAGAAAGATGAGGGATGAGAGAGTGAGAGAGAGAGAGAGAGAGAGAGAGAGAGAGAGAGAGAGATCAAAGGATGAGAGAGAGGCTGTGGGAGAGGAGGGGAGGATGATGAAATGACTCCAGCGACGTGATGTTTTCTGTGCAAGCCCCCGAATCCCAGCCATTCATCCCCGAAATAATAGTGAGTGGGATCCACACGTGTGTGTGTGTGTGTGTGTGTGTGTGTGTGTGTGTGTGTGTGTGTGTGTGTGAGTGGGATCCAAAGGCACTGTAAGCCCATATCGGCCATGCTATCTGTCTCTATCTCTTCACCCCCCTGTGAGGTAGAGTCAGTGTACACTGCTGTGCATGTCACGGGTGTGTGCTTGAGCGTATGCTTGCTTAAACACAATGCATTATATATTTAGCTAATTGATTATTTCTGCACTGTGTGTGTATGTATGTGTGTGTGTACACCTGTGTAAGTGTGTGTAAATCTGTGTGTGTGTGTGTGTGTGTGTGTGTGTGTGTGTGTGTGTGTGCGTACCTGCCTGTGTACACCTCTCTCTCTCCATCTGTGTGTGTGTGTGTGTGTGTGCGCGCGTACCTGCCTGTGTACACCTCTCTCTCTCCATCTGTGTGTGTGTGTGTGTGTGTGTGTGCGTACCTGCCTGTGTACACCTCTCTCTCTCCATCTCTGTGTATGTGTGTGTGTGTGTGTGCGTGTGTACACCTCTCTCTCTCTCCATCTGTATGTGTGTGCGTGTGTGCATACAGTACATGCCTGTGTACACCTCTCTCTCTCCATCTGTGTGTGTGTGTGTGTGTGTGTGTGTGTGTGTGTGTGTGCTGCTGGTAGGTAGGGGGTATGAGGAGACAAAGAGCACTGCCCTCTCACCCCCCTCACATGGAGCGGTCAGGAGACTCTCCTTCATCTGTCTTCTGCCTTCACACTCTCCCTCGCTCATTTCCCTCCCTCCTCTCCTCCTCCTCTCTCTCCCTTCATCACACTCCCTTTTGCCCCTCTCTCTCTCTCCACAGCACACACACACACACACACACACACACACACACACACAATACACACAATACACACAACACAAATAACCATTGTATTTATCTCTATCAGTCTCTCCATTTGCCTCTCCTCTCCCTTGTTTTCTCGCTCCCGCGTTCAATATTTCATGCCGTTGAGAGCGTGTCTATTCTGAGCCTCTCCTCCACCCCCTGCCCCCCCCTCCTCCTCCTCCTCCTCCTCCTCCTCACTCCTTCCTTTTCAAAATCTCCTCTCCTCCCGGCATCACTCTTACTGTCTTCCCCCTTTCCCCTTCACTTCTATAAATCTCTCTCTCACTCTCTCCATCCCTCTCTCCGTCCCTATCTCTGACACTGTCCCATTGCGCTCCTAATGTTTTGTGCGTCCTTTCTCTCTCTCTCTTTTCTGTTTTTTTATTTTCCTCTTTTTCATTCTGTCCATCTCTCTCTCTCTCTCCCTCTGTCCCTCGTCCCTCCGTCTGTGCTGGCCAGTGCCGTGGTGTCCAGGCCGCTTGCGTGTCTATTTAAAACCAGCCGCCTCTTTGCTCTTTTTCTTCCCTCTCCTGACCTCCATTAAAGAACAATAACACACACACACGCACGCATGCACACACACACGCGCAAATACACACACAAACACACACACACACACACACACAAATACACACACACACACACGAACGCACACACACACACACACAGAGAGAGAGACATACAGTAGAGAGAGAGAGTGAGAGACAGAGAGAGACGCATAATAAATAAACAAAAACATATAAACACACACACATGCATTCAGAGTGTTTGTGTGTGCTTCTCTCTCTCACACACACATACACTCATAAAGTATGTGTATCTTTTTCACAGACACACAAATGCTGATATATTCATAGGTACACACACACACACACACACACACACACACACACACAGACAGTGATTGATCCTTCCTTGCACACACCTTAACATGTTCACCCAGACACAGAATCTCTCACACACCCCCACCCACCCCCACCCACACACACACACACACACACACACAAACAATGTCTTAAAGAAGCCTACAACCTCTTTGCGCCTTTTCCTTTTTTAACTCTCCTTTCTTTCTTTATATTCTCACCCCTCTCCCTCTCATTTTCCCACATCTTCCTGGCCTCCCTCTCCCTCTCCTTCTCCCAGTCAGTGTTGTTTTAGGCACAGCAGTGGAAGGTAAACAGTAAAATTGAAAATTCATGTCAGTCACTCGACTGAGAGGGAAAAGAGAGAGATGGAGAGAGAGAGACACAGAGAGAGAGAGAGAGAGACTGAGGGACAGGCAGAAGAAGAGAGAGGCAGCGTGTCAGTGTGATTTACTAACACAACACTGCACTCTCAGGGAGAGAGAGTGAAGAGAGAGAGAGAGTCGTGGGGAAAGAGCAAAGAGAGAAAGAGAGAGAGCAAGAGAGAGAGAGAGAGGAGAGAGGATAGAGGAGTTCCCAACAGCAAATGCAGTATTGCATAAAGCAATTGGAGTAACAAGCCTTGCGTAATTTCATTTGCTGTTGACCCTAAACCTGATCTCTCAGTGCTAATGCTCTCTGTGTGCTGCCGTGTGCTAGCATTAGCGTTAGCGCTACCATTACCCTGCTCTCTGTGGAGCTCTGCCCTGCTAGCAGGTGGGAGCCACTCAGAGCGCTCATACGAAACCTTCCGGAACTCACACCCCTACTGGTGGTCACACCGCAGGTCAGCTGTTGTGCACTGTGGCGTGGCGTGGTGTGGTGTGTTGTGGTGTGGTGTGGTCTTGGGACCAGCTGTAGCTGGGCAGACATGATCAAAATCCACAAATACCTTATCACTGAAATGATACAATATACTGTGATCTTCGGTGTTGGTTTAACTGTCATATGCTATGATAGATGCTTGGTCTTGCTAAAACATATCTCAGTGAAGTGTCATATTAATTCAATTCAATTAAAAAAAAATGTCATTTTTCCCTGAGGAGCAATTTCCCCAGCATAGTGACCTATACTGTAGGACATATAAGACAGGACAAAATAAAGAACTGGACAGACAGGGGTGTGTGTGTGTGTGTGATGAGTGGGCTGGGAGCATATTCAAAAGGCGTATAGCCTCAAAAGTAAAGGTAGTCTTCCTCCTGTTAGTCTAGGACTAACACAAGAGGACAGTGCAGACGCCAGCCAGGACAAGAGGACAGTGCAGACGCCTGCCAGAGGGCAGCCATTCAAAAACTCTATGAGTACAGTCTTCTAAGATGCAGGCTTTCCTTAGTGTTGCCTTAATGTTTCTTATTTTTGATTGACACAGAGTGAAACCAGCATATGCCGTAGATGAAAAGGTCAGTATACTTTCAATAAAGGAGAAGTTACACTTGATAGAGATGGAACAATTGTCTAAACCAGGGGTCGGCAACCCAAAATGTTCAAAGAGCCATTTTTGACCAAAAAAACAAAAAACAAATCTGTCTGGAGCCGCAAAAAATTAAAAGCCTTATGTAAGCCTTATATGAAGGTAACACAGGCTGTAAGTGTATATTATCTATATTAGCCTACTATCAAAATGACTAAGTAGGCTTCAACGAGGCTACATAATGAGCTTTCATGATTAAATGTTTTTCCCTACAGCGCATCTCGGAGAGAATGACACACCACGTGACTACTCCGCTGGTGCTTTAAGTTCAACTTCGTGTAATCACCGTCCGTGAACCGTTGTTTTCCACGTTTTAATATCTCTCAGGTTGCAACAAAATTTCTCCAGAAGTAGGCTACTGCAATCGCACTTTTTCTCTCAGTCCCAACTGGGTAGTCGGCTGCAAATGTAGCATGCCTTCCCTGAAAATGTCTTTCTAAATGTCTCTCTTTTTGTTGTTCGCCAACTTCTCATTACAAAGCAAGCAAACATGCAGGCAATCCTTGAGCAATAGCAATGAAAGCAAATGATTCGGTCCATTCTGCCTTAAATTCTCTGATCTCATCGGCTATCTTTCTCTTTTTCCCTTTGGGATCCATGCCATGGCCATGCTGACACCCGCCGGTTTGTTTACAACCACAGCCACCTGCATGGCACGGCGCCGCCCTGAAACGTGTGTCGCAGGCTATCAAATCTTCGTTGACAGAAATGTTGAACTTTAATATTTATTATGCACATTTTTACAACATTGGAAAACGTTAAGAATGTTTGTCCTGATACAGAAACCATATTAAAACAAACAAACAAAAATCCCCCCATTCATTTTCATACATTTTTGAAGACGCTCAGGGAGCCACCAGGGTTGCGCTAAAGAGCCGCATGCGGCTCCAGAGCCGCAGGTTGCCGACCCCTGGTCTAAACACTGGCATTGATGTGCATCAGACGCCTTTGCTCCGTTAAACATAATGGAGTTCTAAACTTTATCGTCACTTGAGCGTCAGACGGCGCAGTGGATGTTGGCCTTTAGTTGGCGCGGTCTGCTTCATTTCTCTACACAATATGGAGTGCTACAGTACTTTTTTTTATTCATCTACCTATTATTATTCAGCTGCTCCTATTCAGCTGTGTTGGCAGCAGTCTCCTAGCCCTAGCAATCCATCAGCACTCACCTCAACCACTCATTTTTACTTTTACCACAACAACAACAACAACAACAAAGCTGTTTGTGAAACTAGTCTCTTCCCATATACCCTTATATTCTTGCTTGGCTGGGTCAGCTTATGTTTACCACCCTATCAACCATCAGGATCCTCTTGTTAGCAGAACAGTATAGCCTGCAAAGAGTCACCTTCGGCTCTTGGGGGCAGTTATGAGTGCCACTGACTCTGGATCAGCGAGCGTGGTTCCCCGGTCTGCCCTGTATCTTCCCGGAGCGCACGCTCGCTCGGCCGCCGCCTGGGCTGCCGCCTGTGTCACTGGGGGTCAGCGGCTCTTGTGATTTTTTTTTCTGTTTCTCAGCCCTCAGAGGCAGCTTGCGAGAGATGGAGAGAGCGACAGAGAGATGGATAGAAAGAGAGAGAGGGGGAGAGATGGAGAGATGGAGGGAGGGTGAAAGATGGAGAAAAGAAAGAAAAGACAGAGAGAGAGAGTCCGAGGGAGACGGGGAGCAGTAAAGAGGGACACTGTGATTGCGTGATGGGAGAAAGAGGAGATGGGATGTGAAAAGGGGAAAGGAGGGATGACGGATGAGTGCGAGCCCTCGCTCCGGGATGAAAATGTCACACGGGCGGGCGAGTCAGGGGGCCAAAACCACGGGAGCGTTTCTCATCACTCAGCCACAGAGAGCAGAGCAGAGCAGGGCAGAGCGGAGCGGAGGAGAGGAGGAGCGGAGGAGAGGAGGAGAGGAGAGGGGACGAGGGAGGAAGAGGGCAGTGAAGGGAGAGAGCGAGAGATTGAATTTGGACTCAGTCTTGCAAATGTAATATGTTTTATAAGGATTGACAGAACCTACACACACACACACACACACACACACACACACACACACACTGGTCATCCTTTGCTCTGTATTCCCGTCAACACCATACCACCCTGACCCCCACCCCCACCCCCACTCCCTCCAGACCCCCAAGCTGGCTTCCATCAAACTCCAGTGCCTGTCCTGCCGAGACAAATGCCGGAGAGAGGCACCGAGAGCAAACTACAAGAAAACAAGAGGTCTTAAAGATATGAATGTCATCCATAATGTCTGGCAGAAGGGCCCGGCTAACACAAGCTCTCCATGCTTCAGCACAGTATTAGCTGCAGATATGGATTCTTATTCTCTCTCTCGCTCTCTCTCTCTCTATTCCTCTCTTTCTGATGCTGTTTTCTCATCTAATATACACCTAAAATAATATACCAACTGAATACATTTCAGTGGATAAGACCTGGAGTGTGTGTGTGTGTGTGTGTGCGTGCATGCGTGCGTGCATGGGTATCCATGTGTGTGTGTGTGTGTGTGTGTGTGAGAGAGAGAGGAAAAGCGAGAGGGATAGAGAGAGAGGGAGAGAGAGAATGTGTGTGTGTTCAACAGGTATTTTGGTGTCTATGGCTATTTCTTGGGGTGGGGTGAATTTGTATGTGCATGTATGTGTGTTTTTATCCCTGGGATTGTAGAATGGATATGCACTTGTGTGTACCTATGTGTGTGTGTGTGTGTGTGTGTGTGTGTGTGTGTGTGTGTGTGTGTGTGTGTGTGTGTGTGTGTGTGTGTGTGTGAGTGTGTGTGTGTGGGTGTGTGTCTGAGGGTTTCTGTGTGTGTGTGTGTGTGTGTGTGTGTGTGTGTGTGTGTGTGTGTGTGTGTGTGTGTGTGTGTGAGTGTGTGAGTGTGTGGGTGTGTGTCTGAGGGTTTCTGTGTGTGTGTGTGTGTGTGTGTGTGTGTGTGTGTGTGTTTGTGTGTGTTTGTGTGTGTGTGTGTGTGTGTGTGTGTATGTGTATGCGTGTGTCTGAGGGTATGTGTGTGTGTGTGTGTGTGTGTGTGTGTGTGTGTGTGTGTGTGTGTGTGTGTGTGTGTGTGTGTGTGCACGTCTGAGGGTCTGTGTGTGTGTGTGTGTGTGTGTGTGTGTGTACATTCCAAATGCTGAATGCATTCATAGAGTGTAATCCCTGAAGTTCTCAGGTCCAGAGGCAGAGAGAGGGAGAGAGGGAGAGAGGGAGAGAGGGAGAAAGGGAGAGAGGGAGAGAGGGAGAGAGGGAGAGAGGGAGGCAGAGCACGAGATGAATGAAAGAGTGCCACACTCGTGTGTGTGAGAGGACTGACAGACAGATCATTGTAGGCACTCAGACACACACAGAGGTGACAGGTAGATCACGAGAGAGAGAGAGAGAGAGAGAGAGAGAGAGAGAGAGAGAGAGAGAGCAGGAACAAAGGGAGGGAACTGAAATAGACTCTAGGAAAGAGGAAGTGCGATGGCTTGACACAATGAGTATAATAGAAAAGAGAGAAGAAGAACATAAAGAGAGAAAAAAGAGAGAATAGAGATGGTAAAAGTTTCAGATGCAGACATACTGGCCAAAAAGGACAGGTGAGAAAAAAGGGAGTGAGAGAGAAAGAGAGAGAGAGAAAGAGAGAGAGAAAGAGAGAGAGGGATTCCCCAATGCCATCCCGTCGCTCTCTTTCTCCTCTCCGTCCTCTCTCCCTCTGTTTTCCTCCTTTTGTCCCAATAAATCATTCTGACTTCTCCTTAACCAACTCATTCCCAACAGACAGAGGGAAAACTGCAACCATCCCTCTTTCCTCTCCTGTCCTCCCTCCCTCCCTCTCTCTCTTCTCTCTCTCTGTCTTTTTCCTCCTATCTCCACGATCACCATCTCCACGGTAACATGCCTGGAGGGGACACACCAGCGACACCATTCCTATGTACGAAGAATAACAAACTGACAAGCAGGAAACGGTGGGCTGGGTCGGGGCTCTGGAGGAAATGCAATATTAACACTCATGCCTGTCTGAGGCAAGACACACACACACACACACACACACACACACACACACACACACACAGCTAATGATTCTTTTGGTAGCCGATTCATCTATTGACCATTTTATTGATGAATCAAGTAGTTGTTTAATAGATAAGTGATGAGTGTGTCCAAAGTCCAAGAATATGTCCTCAAATGCCTTGTTTGGTCCACAAGCCTGAATATATTCAGTGTACTGTCATAGAGGATCAAGTACAGCAGAAAAGTTTAAGGGGGTAACAACATCAAGGAATTTGTAGGTTGTTTCCTAAAGAATATGATCCAATCTGATTAGCGAAAGTTTATGATTGACTTAATAATGAATTGTTAATTATTAATCAATTGATTAATTGTTGCAGCCCAACACCAATAGTAGCTACCTATATACAATTGCTTTGCCAACACAATGTGAACTTTTATCATTGCCACTGATGCTCTATTGAATTGGAAGGAGAGAGAGAGAGAGAGAGAGAGAGAGAGATTGCCATGTGTTAATAGGCTATATCATAAACCTCGATTTCTGAGAAAGTCATTACTCATTCTCTTCACAGATCACTGCCCTCACACACACACACACACACACACACACACACACACACACACACACACACACACACACACACACACACACACACCTAACTTTGTCAAAAATGAGACAATATTGAGACAATTACGGGGAGAAACACTCAGGACACTCCTCAAAGGGTCTGCAGGGGGGAGGAAGTATCAGACATGATCAAATAAAGAGAGAGAGAGAAATCTGAAGAAAAAGACAAGAGGGCTTAAATCATATTAGTGTGGTGGGGACTGGGAAGGCACACTACCTACCTTTGCCTTGTCTCCGATGAGAGACAGACGGAAGCGAGGAAGCGAGTGAAAAGACGAGAGAATCAATTTAACAGCCTAAGAGGATTTCACATAATAAGGCTGTATTAGACGGGATTGCTTGACTTACACAGTCTGGGGAGGATGATGAGAGAGAAAGAGTGAGATAGAGATAGAGAGAGAGAGAGAGAGAGAGAGAAAGAAAGAAAGAAAGAAAGAAAGAGGGAACAGTTATATTAGTTTGAAGCACGGGATGTTAATGCAAGGCAATTTCTATGGAAATGCCATGCATATTGGCTAACCAGCGCGTATCAGCATCTTCACGGCATTAGTGGCCGGAGATGTTAATGAATGACAAACATCAAGTGATGCTCACAGTCGAACGCCGCTGACCAGAAATGTGCTCGCTCCTGAAGT
>NC_084999.1:23309712-23312212 GCF_963854185.1 Sardina pilchardus
TGTGATGCATCATGATGTGGCATGACGTGTCGCAGTGCAATGCGAAATTTTTGACCCAAGCGTTGACGGATGGCCTGTCTCAATTTTTTGACTTGATGCACTACCTCTCTCACAGATAAATCGTCAAATTCAGACAGCCCCCTGGTCACTTGCAGTAGGATGCAGAGTTAGAATGTCCTCTAGATTGAGTTCTGGAATGTTCCAGAGGAACACATGTGCATCAACTCTTTTTTTGTTCCTATCTGTGATGGTCGCAATTAGCGACCACACACTGAAGACCCTGACTCTCCCCTTTTCCATTGAGTTTTAGAATGTTTCTTTAGAATTATTTGCATACTTTCTTTACATATTCCAATGTCTACATACATGCATTCACGACATTCATACATATGCACTTTAGAACGATTCATTACATTTCAGTAATCACGCAACACATACATTTCATTTCAGACTTTATTGTTTGATGTAAACAGCACATGGTCGTTAAGTTGAGTGCACGCAGCTTTTCAATTGTGTTCTGGTACGTTTACGTTTGTTTGAGTTTGTTAATGTTGTCTATTTCATTTACCATCGCGCTTGTGGCCTTCCTGGAGTGCGGCCGACTCTTGGGGGTAACTCTTGGTGCGTTGTAGTCTTTGGTCCGGGCGGATCCTCCAAACTGGCAAGACGGAGCAGAAGGTTCCGGCAGCTTAACAACACTTTGGCCACGTTCAACTGCGTCTTTGCCAGGGGGGAATGGAGGGGATTTTTGTATTCTTTGTTTGGAGTTGTTTTGATAAGAATTAGATTATATTTATAAATTATTCAATGTATAGTTTATTCATCTCTATAGAAGTATTTTGATATCTTTTCCAATGGTTAGTAGTTTTCTAAAAGTTAATTGATATTGTTGTGCTCCCCTTTCAGTTATCAATGGTCTGTCCAGTTTGTATTTAAGTTCCCCTTTTGTCTCATTGTGTTGCTTCTGGTCGTGTGTTCATGTCGGTACATTGGAGGTCTGTTCTGTTTAGATGCTCTTATTGTGGGCGCAGAACTTTATCTATGATCTCGCTTTGTTATTTAATGACCTTTTTGGTAATAAAACCATTTTTGGAGAAATCTAAATCCTGGCATCCCTGTGTCGACTGCTCGATCCCTCACACTATCAGTTTAGGAATACTTTCGAATAGAACATTTTATAGACTTTATACACATACCAAGAGAATCACTTTGAGTTGATTCTATTAGGCTTTTCTATATACTCCTCTAGACCAACACAATACTTATTTTTGGTTTTGATATTTGATCTTAATATTTGGTTGCATTATGTTTTCTTTTGTTTCATTTGTTCCTTTCTTTTGTTTCATTTACTTTCCTTTTCCTGTCTATTCTCTCCAGCCTGAATCTAATGCATTGTTTTGTTTTGTTGTTGTTGTTGTTGTTGTTGCTGTTGTGGTTGTTTATTGTGCCCTGTTGGGCATGCCCGGTACATTGGCACTGGTGGAATCGTTCCAAAAGGGCTCACACACCGCCCATCTGGTATTCCAATCAGCCTCGGTGAAATGCTCTTCGCATCTCTAACCAATCGGACAATACTGGCCCTGGCCTGCTGCACACAGAGCCAAGCCTGGGAGGTGCTAATGGGAGGGTGACAGACACGGTCTGAGGATCACTCGACCGGTGAACAAACACTGACAACTTTGACATTCACTTCTTTTGTGTCTCCACTGAATTAAACAACCGTGCAATAGTATATTTAGCATCAGTTATTTATTATTTTAACCTGTGCGGTCAAACTTTTTAAGACGTTTCAGTTTGCATATGTTGGCAATTGTGTATGTGTGAGCTGCAGATGTGTGAATGAGGTCCGTAAAGGAGAAATCCGGCGAGTTTTCACGTTGGTCTGTTTCTCGGACGTCACTAACAGCACTAGGCCTGCTGTTGATTTTTTGTTTTAAAAAACGAAAACAATCGGTTTTACCTAGCGCGAGTTGCTACAGCTAGCAGCTAACGCAGCCAGGCAACTACAGCGCTGCATTCAGGGACATGTCCGTAATCTCCCATTTAGATGCCCAGAGTGTAGCACTGTTGCTGCCTGGCTTCCCCTTTAAAAAAGTATATTTTTAACTCCCCCTCAGGTAGTGCTCCTGAATTTCGTTGTATCATGCAATGACAACAAAGAAATGTATCGACCTATCTATCATAAACGACCTTCAAATATTCAGTTTGGAATGTAAGAAAAAGCAGCTCCATTCAGCCACATTATAGGGCTCACAAAAGACTCGACTATTCTCACAGTTGGGCGTAGGAGTTGACATACCTGCACTACCTACTTTGCATTCTTCTCCAAAATCAGTTAAACCTCAAATCTGAGTCAGACATTTCTTGTTGTTTCTTGTGTGGTAGTATCTAATACACATGTACAGTAGGCACAGTACAGGGAACACACATGCAGCCTTTTATGCCATTGTCTTAATGTAGAGAAAAGAACCACTGGAATTGACCGTACTGTAAGGATATC
>NC_084999.1:23322212-23327212 GCF_963854185.1 Sardina pilchardus
CTGATTCATCACCTCACCTCACACACACACACACACACACACACACACACACACACACACACACACACACACACATACAAATACTTGCACATCTGGATGCAGATTGCCACAATTCTCCTCTAAGAAACTGCCCCAGCCTACTACTGCAAGCCTTGCTCACCTTGAATGTCTCTACTAACGGGTACACATACGGCAGCACAGAATTCCCCCATCTGTGTGTGCGTGTGTGTGTGTGTGTGTTACTGAGTGAGCGCCAGGCTCTCACCTGTGCAGCATATGCTTCTGGATGGATTTGCTCCCCAGCTGGTCACCCAGAGAAGCCCCACACACACTATTGTGTGTGTGCGCGTGTGTGTGTGTGTGTGTGTGTGTGTGTGTGTGTGTGTGTTTCCTTTTTTTATAAACTGACTTGCTAGCGGCCATATTGGATGTTGACATGCATAATTAATCAAACACCGGAGCCAGTTCAGTGGATGAATATTGAATCGGGCAGTTTGTGTATGAATTAGATAAGGCTGACCCTAATCAATGAAACCCACCGACAGACTGGCCAGCACTGGCTATCTTGTCACTAATATTTACATTTAAACCCGCTGCAGTAGTCATAGACACCTGTGTTTGTCAGCAGCAAACAGACAGTAGAATAGGAGGAAAGCCCTCTCTGAAACCCACCAGCCCTCTATGTGCCTCCATAGCTCCACATCTGTCTGCGTTCCTCCATATCCTTAACACAGACCTTAGGGATGCTCGAGCTTTTCATCCCGTCGGATTCGGCTCTCCGATACGATCAAACGACATGTGACTATGAGCTTCTTCTGCCCTGGAGGGTCCTTAGGATCACCAGTCAATCCCCCAATAAGTTGGCTGAGTTAGGCTGTATTAGGAGCAGATGGGCGCGCTAACCAGCCAATCAGATCGGCCCATTTCAGGGCGCTGGGTGTAATCCTTCAGATATGGAACTTTGCTTAAGGCTTTATTGCTGTCGGGAAAGCAAGCGGCTCCTAATCCATCAGACGGAGGCAAAGAAAGTGAGACGTTAACCAGCATGATCTCCTCCAGAACGAATAAAGGGAGACAGTTGACATTAGATCCTGCTTGCTATATAGCCACTAGCAGAGTTAGCAGGGATGATGTTTGAGTATTTGGGGGCACATGTGCTGTGGGAGAGGAAAGAAAAACTTAGACTAGACACAGCAGAAAGGTTTAGGTTGAGAATGCTTGAGTAAGTTACAGATAACATTTAATATCCAGTTATTTTATGAATAATTGTTGCAAGAAGTTTTTCTTTATATATTTCAGCTACATTGCTAATCATACATTTGCCGCCTTAGACTTAACTGGGTATAAAACTAGGAATGAGCTATTTGATGGGTTTTGTGTTGTTTAGTCCGCCTCTTGTTAAATCTTAAATGGTTCAGTGAATTGCACAGTTGCGTACAAATGCCCGGAGGCCATATCTTGGGCTTATTAGTGCAGGTGTGTGATAAAGGCTTTGTGATGCAGTAGGCAGCTCCCAACTCTTACACTAGAAAGACTGCAAAGTGCTTCAACGCATCGCACAAGCGTATAGGATCCTCCTGGTCTTTCCAATGAATGGGTTCTCATCTCCTCATCTCCCTCTCATCTACTGTGTGTCAGCTCTAAATCTGTTATGAATTATTAACACGTCTTCTATTAGCTAGGCTAGGCCGTGAGGAGTTGGCACTCTCTCTCTCTCTCTGTCTCTGTCTCTCTCTCTGTCTCTCTCACGGTTTGAGGTATTGGTGTGGTGTATTGTGTGTGTGTGTGTGTGTCTGTGTGTGTGTGTGTGTGTGTGTGTGTGTGTGTGGTAGTGATAGTAGCGGTGTACGAGTAGTGTGAGGTGTCCTGGCTGGCAGTCTTATCTGTTGGCGGCTGACTGGCAGTCTTGTGAGTGCCGCTAGTCGCTACGGCGGGATCTCACCTCTGGAGACCCAGCGGTGTAATCAGCTCAAATGGGATTTTTTTTTTTTTTTACCAGTTCCTCACTGCACAAGCGCAAGCATCTTAAATCTTCAACTTCTCACACTATAGTGTGGTGAGTGGGTGGGTGTGTATGGGGAGTGAGAGACAGAATGTGTGTGTGTGTGTGTGTGTGTGTGAGAGAGAGAGAGACAGAATGACTGTCCAATTGCATATTCAGTGTGTACATATGGCTATGTGTGGGGAAAGAGTGTGAGTGAGAAAGACAGAGAGGGTTGAGCGAGTGCATGTACAGTATGTGTGTGTGTGTGTGTGTGTGCGCGCGCTTGCATATGTGTGTGTGTGTGTGTGTGTGTGTGTGTGCGTGTGTGTGTGTATGTTATCATGCGGTGCCTATTATTATTTCTCTCACCTCACAGCGCGGCATGGGAATTTCAAATGGGATTTGGCACCTGTTAGCCGCGTAGCGTAGCGCTCGCTCCAGCCCTCTCGCCCGTGAGAGAGAGGGGAGGAGAGGAGCCTGCAGGCCTGGCCACCCGCTGCTGTATTCGGGCAGCGCCGGCCCGCCTCAGGCCTGCTGAGAACCAGCGCAGCATAGGGCCCTGTCCAATCAGAGCCAGACTCTGGGTGGTCAGCATGTCTGCGGACTGTCCACTGAATCGGGATTAGGCTTGATGTCCGAGTAAAAGGACACAGCCAATGCAGAGCCAACGCTGGCGCACAAAAGTGCATGTTCGCATGGAAACACACACACATGCACACACACACACGCACAAACACACATACACACACACACACACACACACACACGCACACACACACACACACACACACACACACACACACACACACACACACGCACAAACACACACACACACACACACAAACACACAGACATTGACTAACTGGTACAGAGCATGTCTAGAGAGCGTGAGAATTAGCTCTTGTCGTGGTCTAAAAGGGTGTTGACATGGTGTCTTTCACACATGGGCTGAGTTGACAAGCCTTCTTATGACGGACTGCTGGCAACAAGAACCTGGCACTGGCTTGTTTCTGGGTGTCATCTGAATTGTACTTTGTGTGTGTGTGTGTGTGTGCAGGTGTGTGTGTGTGTGTGAGAAAGAGCGAGTATGCCATATCCCAGGTCATGGCTCTGCCTTTTTTAAACAGGTGTAGCAGCGCCGCTAAACCCATTAGCATCGGTGCGGAGAGCTACAACCATGAAACGCATTAGCAGCGTCCCCCCGCATTCATCCTTCACCACCGGTGAGCACTTGAAGGCAGGAAGCAGAAAGAGTGCTCCTCTATTCTCTCCTCCTTTTTTCCCTTTTACGGCCGCCGCAAAACTCCCTCCAGAGCCACAATAGAGCGGAGAAGAGAGAGCACCTGCCTCGGGGCCAGCGGGCCGCGAGCTGTCTGGACGCTTGCGGAGCGCCGCGTCTGATTAGCGGAGGGGTCAGCCGGGCCGCCGGGGCCCAGCCGAGCGCGTCTCTCGGAGCTGCCCGCTGTGGCCAGGAGAGGAGCGCGGGCTGTTTCCCACACACCTGCTCTCGGTTAGACAGAGTTTAGCAGGGGGGGGGGGGCGGGAGTGGGATAAAGGGGGAGGTAGTCTGGCAGTGTGTGTGTGTGTGGGTGTGTAGTGTGTAGTGTGTGTGTGTGTGTGTGTGTGTGTGTGCGTGTGCGTGTGCGTGTGCGTGTGCGTGTGCGTGCGTGTGCGTGTGTGTGTGTGTGTGTATGTGTGCGTGTGTGTATGTGTGTGTCTGTGTGTTTGTGTGAGTGAGTCAGTGAGTTCATGTGTGTGTGCGTGTGTGCGAGACCTGCTTGTGTGTGCTAATTAAGCAGTGAATTCACATGTGTGAGTAAACATGTTTGTCTTATATATGGACATGGATTGGCGAATGCTTTTTCTGTATAGTACTTTCTGTCTGAGTTGGTGTAGTGTATGTGTGTGTGTGTGTGTGTGTGTGTATGTGTGTCAGTGTCTGTGTGTTTCCAGTATTGATTTTGTGCTGTTTGACTGTATGTGGATATTTGTACTTCCACATAAATGTGTGTGTATCTGCATACATTAGTATGTGTATGGCTGTGTGTGTGTGTGTGTGTGTGTGTGCGTGTGAGTGCATGTGTGTGTCTGTGAGTGATGGCCCGTGAAACAGCCCAGTTCAAACACTCACAGGGATGATCTGATCTCAAACACAGGGCGACTCCAAGACATGAAATTCCTCTCTTTTGTCCTGTCTCTCTTCTCTCCCTCCCTCCCTCCCTCCCTCCCTCTCTCTCTCTCTTCCTCTCTCTCCCTCCCTCTCTCTCTCCCTCTCTCTCTCCCTCATTCTCTCCCTCTCTCTCTGGGTGTCGCTTTAGCTGTGTCCCCTCTGATGTCCCCCTTAAGAGCAGCAGTCACGCTCCATCCACTTCAATACAGTCCAATTTGGTCCTACAGCGGTCAAACTAGTTCTCATGCTATTTATTTTAGGAAAAGGATGGCAGAGGAGAAAAAAGCAGAGAGGACGAAAAGGAAAGTGGGAGGGAGGAAAGAGGGGGGGGGGGCTGTCCTGTCTTTTAGGTAGACACTGGAATTTCAAACGATTCATTCCAGAGATTTTCCCGCATTGTGATGGTAAAAAAAAACGGTAATGCCTGAGCCTGGAGTTTTGGTGTGGCTTTGATAGGCTGTTGCGCCTTGCAGAGAGGAACTGCATTCATATGGATATTCACGCGTTTGAAGAAAGGAAGAATTTTTCCTCTCTCCTCTCTCACTATTTCACCCTTTCCTCTACCGTTTTCCCCTCTTTCGCTTATTGATGTGCCTGTTTTGCGCTGAGTTTTGGGTCTGGTGCACCCAGCCTTTTCGCCGCCCCGTGGTATTTGCAGGGCGAGTAAATTGCGTTCATTTACATGTAAATGCGGGAAGTGTCGGGCTGAATTAAAAAACGGAGGTGCCGCGTTAATGGCAAATTACAGCCGAGCCTGGCGCATGAGAAGCCGGGGCCTGGCAGGAGGGCAGCTCCGCGGTCGCAGCGGAGCTGGGAGTGCTGCACCGGAGCGTAATTGGCCATCTG
>NC_084999.1:23332212-23337212 GCF_963854185.1 Sardina pilchardus
CCCTCCAATCACCCTTCCCACCACACACAACACATCACCCTTCCCACCACTCACAACAACGCCCTCAACCTCCCAAAAAGCCATAACACCCTCAATATCCTTGACTATAGTAGGTCTACTCCATTTTAAAGACCTCCACAGGGTCATCTGAACCACTCCCCAACATCTTATACCTCCTGGTTTCAGATAGCCAGATTTGCTGAGCTCATTCACACACACACACACACACACACACACACACACACACACACACACACACACACACACACACACACACACACACACACACACACACACACACACACACACACACACACACACACACGCACACACACACACACACCTCCCACTTCCTCCCTACTCTATGCATTAGTTCCTCGATGAAAAAGTGATGAGAAAACACGACTCCTAATTTGCTCAGCCAACCCTTCAAGAGCTGGAAGAGCCCCTACTGTTACTCTACTGTTTCATCGATCCCACAGAGAGGAAGAGAGAAAGAAGGAAAAGAGAGATAGAGCCTTCTCTCTCTCCCCCCATCCCTATCTCTTCCTCTTCCTCTTCCTGAATTGTTGTATAATGAACCCGCGATATAGTCCCTGTCGATCAACTAAGAGATATTACGAGGTAATTGCAAGAACCCATGACACACAAATGCACTTTTGCCAACATCGGCACTTAATTGTAAGTTGCATTTAACTCTTAGGGCTGTATGAACGGCGAGCAACGTGACAAGCAATGTGCTAAGGCTGTCGACTCGTACATGAAAGGTCATTTAATAACTAATGCAGTTGTTGCTCGTTTAATTCCATGCACACCATCCTACACGCAAATATGAGAGGGTCAGATCAATGTTCTGGTGTGACCACACACAAACGAGGACAATCTTTGCAAAAACTAAAAATCCTACAAAACCACACTGTAAATGAACCTTGGTCATGTTTCTCTCGATGATAAAAAAAATGACTACGGCTGCTATTAATTACTCAACCTAGTTATGCTTGATTGCGCTCTGCGCTGTGTCAGTGAATTAGCACATATTGGTATCGCCGCGCGCTCTCACTGTGGGGTGTGCATTGCAGCTTCAAATTACACCCCTTGAGCACAAATGGGATCTAATTGCGATGAAACAATCAACACACTTTCTCTTGTTTGTTCCCTCTTCGCCCATGTTCTTTTGTGTCTAATACGACCAGCGGATCATTCTGAGTAGAGAGACCCAGAGAGGGATGGGGCCTTGTTTTTTTCCCCTTTCCTTTTCCCCCCACACGTTAGTAAATCTGCACTCGGTTAGGATCTTGCTTTGTTTTTCAGGCCAAATAGCAGAGAGAGAGTGTTTGTCACATGTGTGAGCTGACTTCAGGGGTCAAGTCGAGTTTCCCTTTGTGGTGTTTGCCAGACATGTCAACCTTTTTAGTCCTGGAAAACAGCTCGTTGTTTTCTCCCACTCCTCTCCCGTTGGAAAGCGTTGAGCGGAGCTGGCAGTAATGCACGCTCTCTAACTGGCTCCATGTATTAATGTGACGTGTTCTGTCCTCCGCATCTTTAAGATGGTTTCCCTCCAGTAGCGTTGCAACAGCGGCACTGCCATAGGCCTCCTATATGACAGATTTTGTTTGCTTCTCGCAGCGTTGTATTTTGCGCTATTCCAGTGACGCACGCAAACACACACACACACAGACAAACACACAGACAAACACACACACACACACACACACACACACACACACATACACACATGCATACTCACACATACTAGAGTTTAATATTTCATCTGTTTTATATTAGAATGCCCTCCCACCTACAGATGGTACGGGTTGAGAATGCTCCTTTCTTTCCCGCACATCGGGACTCCCGAAGCATCGGGACTTTAATTAAAACTGCAACCGCAAGGGGGCAACATAAGACCGCCTTAATAAAATGAAGGTTCGGCTCATACCGGAAAACACGGAAAAACCCGAAGACACCGCGCTGGTGACAAGCGGAGAAAAGAGACATCACGCTCGGCATGTCAGATTGCAGTTTTCGAATGTTTTACAGCGTACCTCACAGCTGGCTCTCTCACTCGACGTAGCCTATAACTCAGTCAGTCCAGCAGAGATGCCAGAGCAACGTTTTGGTCAATGGAGAGGGAGAGAAATGCTCCGCATATCCGTCTCATTTAATCCGTCTCATTTAATCATTAAAATGAAGGTGATGACTGGCGAAATTATAATCAAACGACGTTTCAATAAACCATTGTTGAAATTAATGAAAATGGTTTTAGAAGCCTTCAATTCAACCTGAAAGACTCGATATAGGCAACCTTAGATTAATTCATTAATTCATTACGGTTACAAGACCGCATTTCCGTGAATAGGCTATTATTGTCAAGGCGAAGACGAAAGAGATGGACAAGATGGACATTTAGGCTACATTTATGTTAGGAATACTTAGAAATGTGTAGGCCTATAGGCTATTTTAAAACGGAGGCATGTTCATTTTAACCGGCGACGCTCGGTAGCTTACCCAGCACTTTATCACAGATTTTGTCCCCACCACTTTTGACAACTGAAAATAAAACGTATTTAACAGAAATATCTTTAATAGGCCTACATGCCTATCATGTCACTTTACTTATAACCGTAGGCTACATGATTGGAGAAGATCGCGCATTTTGTAACATTATAACAATGGATGGTCAGATATGCGATAGGGCAGTGAGGGTGATTCATTGTAACCATCGACTAGTAGGCCTAGCTCCGCAAAAGAAGTTTCTAGCAACTTAGAATATATGGATCTCGTTATGCATGTTCATGTTGATTCAGAGATAGACATAGACTACCGTGGGCTACTGTGCTTCAATATAACAGCATTTTATCATGTGGTGAATTAATGACTAACGTCAGTTTAACATGTCAGAACTTTTGATCGGCGTTTCAAGTGCATGCCGCGAATAAATGAACTCGACTGACTGAATCCTTTATATTTCTTGGCTAAGTGTGAAGAGATTGACACTCGAACTGTGGCGTAAATGGTTGAGGCATCTTAATCATACGTCAGCGACCGGGGTTCAAAACTTACTCTACGAACCTCCGGAACCCATTAAGGCAAGAGGCATTATTTTATTAAAAAGTTTTGCGATTTTTTTATGATTGCGATGTCTGCTGAAAAGAAAAGTTAATATGTGAATTCGTGGTTCAGCGCACACACACACACACACACACACACACACACACATTTTTACATTTACATAATAGGGCTCGGGCACACGCCTTGCATAGGAATATCGCCGCCATTTGGTAGCGCACTGAACGTAATATCCATTCATTCAGATTAAGACAAGAAGCAGAAATATAGTAGCGATTTATTCTTTTCCTCTTGCGATCGTGGGTTGCACTGTTACAACCCACTACACAGCAACATACTACCAAGAAGGCAAAAACTAAGTAACAGGAACACACTAAAAGGCGGGAGTAAATCCATAGTAATCCATAGTAAACTAAGGAGTGAAGCTGCCAATGTGGCTGTGCCCGCGAAGTTTTGATGTCATGATCCCGAGCCCTAGTGTCAGGAAGTGTCTGTCGAGAGAGAGGGGGGAGGGAGGCAATCGTCCAATGCCGCATACAGGTAGGCTATAATGTCTAGTGAACTGGTTAGACAAGTGTGGGGGAGGGGGAATGATCGCACAAGACAATTGCTCTTCATGAAATGGGTAGTCTCACAGACGTTTGTCGATGTTTAAACGTAGCCTACTACATCACTTGCGAAATCGGACGTGGCACATAGAATTATTAGGCTACTGGATTTAATATAGCATAGACTTTGTTCATCCTATATTAGCCTATATTAAAATGTAATGTGCTGCGGGGAAGCATTGGGGAAGTCAGTTTAAGTTGTCCTGTAACAATTTGCCTCTTATTATAAGAGTATGCAGCCACTATGCACATAATAGTCTAGGTTACGGGCGGATGCGAGCAACCCCGTGCAAAAGAAGGCCTTAAGTTAACGGACTGAAGGCCTGTTTACATGTCAAACATGCATTAAATCTAAGAAACGAAAAACACAAATATCATGTATTGTGTCGTAAACAGTTAATGACTTCGTGGCCACTATGCGCAACTGCATCGCGCAGTGAGCTGAAGGATAGAGGACCGACACTTATTAACACAAAGCTTTGTAAAGCACTAACAACCACCCCTCAAAGTTCATTGTCCTTAAGTCCAAACAATAAGTATAAAAATCCGACAATCCAAAACGATAACGAGATCTCCCAGAAACGAAAAACAAGTTTGTTGAGTAGCCTAGTCCTTCCAACAATCTCAGCTTTTGCGTTTGTTAGATAAAAGGCATTCTGTCCTGCTGTATTCCAATGAGAAAAAATCATCCACAAGGTATAAGGGTCACGGTAATGCAGCATGCAGGAATCTATATACGCACAAAACGAATGAATGGATTATATCGGCCAAAACGAATGAATGGGTTGGGAGAGTCGTCTGGCTGTGTCAGCAGACTGCAGTCGGTCTCGAGGGGTTAAATAGCGCACGTACTTGAATTTTAATCTGAAGAAGACCAAATCAAATAAAAAAAGAATGATTTCAAGTGTGCGAACCTTTTTCCATTTTTTTTATGATTTAGCCTACTCTTGTTCTGCACCTTGACCGGGGATGTGCACAAACTTTTTTACTACACTTGAATTTTAAACCAACTCTTCTCTAGCCTATATCCTATAGCCATACTTTAATAATCAGATGTTATGCTCATTTTTGTAGGCTACACCTCACCGGCAAGCACGCACGCAAATGCTGCTTTTGCACATCTACAATATTGGCCAGGCTATATAGAATAGGCTTTTAGGACTGTATTTTGCCTTCGTGCAACTTTAGTTGTGCTCAATCTAAATTATTGTCAGTAAGGATAGGTCATATTACCAAATGGCGAACCTCGAAAATTATTTAGGATGTAGAGCCGTGTCCATTACGCATGCAGTTATTTTTTAGGCTATTGTTTTATTTGAGTGTTTT
>NC_084999.1:23342212-23344712 GCF_963854185.1 Sardina pilchardus
GAAGTTCTGCATTGATCACAGGTTGACACCAGCATGATTCAACTAAACGGAAGTAAATCAGTGTTGCAGCTCACAGTCCTATCAGCACCGCTCAACACTTGGTGTTTTGAAAATAAGCCAAGGCATCTACAGCATGACACCAGGCCAGCGAGCTTGCCATATAATATGCTTTGATCTCAGATCTGCTGTACTAACACAGAAGGAGCCCAAGGCCTATAGATAGCTACAGTATAGCCAGAATAAATTTGATATTTCCTTGATATTTTCAACACTGTGTTCACTACACACATGATTTACGTAGCACCTGTGTCAATATTTTAGAATACATTATCTGGGTGTAGTCTACCTTTAGCAACATTAAATGTACAACAGCTGCCCTGGTAGCTGCATGAAATGGAGCAATTTGTTGGAAAATTTGGTAACACTTTACTTGACGGGTTCATTCATAACACATTCATAACAGCTGTCATGAACTGCACATGAAGCATTCATGACTGATTCATGAAACATGACTCAACATTCATACCAACACTTTCATGGACGTGGAAGACAAAATGATGAAAACTTGTCAAAATAAAAGTTCAACAATCTAGTAATCCATATACAGGGTATTATGAATCCTCTCCAGCGTTTGTAAACAGCTCATGAATATTTTACAAAGTCTACTTCAAATGTCACTTTACTATACGAGTTGTGAAGTATTCATCATACTGGGAAGTGAACTACTGACCATCTGGACCTCTGAATGGTTGGACATTCCTGTTTTATATATCTATACAGTCATTGGTGTAAACAATTATGCATTCTTCAGAGGTTAATATCATAAAATAAACAAACAGACAAACAAAAAACTAAATTCACCTGGACACTGGACTTCCCCGTTGACTAAGATGTGACATGATCAGGTTGGCTAAAACAAAAAAGACAGCAATGCTCCTTTGCGATTGTTGGACTTTTATTTTTACAAATTTTGATGTTTTGTCTTCCACATTCATGAAAGGATTGGTATGAATGTTGAGTCATGTTTCATGAAACAGTCATGAATGCTTCATGTGCAGTTCATGACAGCTGTTAATGTGTTATGAACGAACCCGTCAAGTAAAGTGTTACTGAAAATTTAAGAAGTCTGTTTTGAAAAAGTCTTTTAAATTATCTATACTTACTTTCAGAACAATCTGATAGCTGTGATATTAGATTGGATTATAATGTATTCATTCTCTTAGCTGCAACATTAGTATGCTAGTCTGTTTTGGACTTCTACTGCTAATTTGATTTTGTGATTTAACCTTTCTTTTAGCAGTATCATGTATCTCCTTATATCTTCATTCTGACTGTCTAATATAGCAGTTGTCGTAGGCTGCAAAGAAGACCTAGTTATTCACTTATATCTAGCTGAGCTTGTGATGTATCAATTTTATTAGCGGCGGTCTTTCTTAGCCTCGGTTGTAGCTGTTTTTTTAGGCGTAGCTTTAGACCCTGTTTTAGCTGTTTTCTTAGTTGTAACTTCAGCGTCTGATGTACCAGTAGCTGTTTTCTTAGTTGTAGCTTTAGCCTCTGTTGTAGCAGTTTTCTTAGTTGTAGCTTTAGCCTCTGATGTAGCTGTTTTCTTAGGCGTAGCTTTAGCCTGTGATTTAGCTGTTCTGGGAGCTGCAGCCTGGCCCTGTGATGTAGCGGCTCAGCTAGCCTGTGATGTAACTCCTCTGTTAGCTGTCAGACGGCTCTGCCAGCACAATGTTCCTGTCACACCTCCAGCGGCAGACTGAATGAAAATTAGAGACGCGGCTCTCTCCTTCAGTCACCCCTTCTCTCCATCCACCCCTTTAACATCCATCTCTAAAGCCTACCAACACACACACATACACACACACACACACACACACACACACACACACACACACACACACACACACACACACATAAACACAGACAACACACACACACACCCGACCAGCCCCCTTCTTTTATCTTTTACCCTGGCGGCCTTTCAAGAGCTCTATCATGCATCCACCCAACTCTTTCCCCTCCTTCTCTCCTTTCTTCTTTTCTCACACTTTTTTTCCCTTCCTCCATAGTCTCTCCATCTGGCCACTGTCTTTGCCATCAGCCGTCCATATCTCTTTTATCTTATTTACCTCTGCCCCGATCACTCATTCCTCTCCCTCTCTAACAAAACACGGGCCTCTCCATCACTTCATCCCTGTATCCTTTCATCTGTCACTCTCTCTCTCTCTTTCTCTCTCTCTCTCTCTCATCACTCCAACCTCTCTCTCATTCTTCCACTCTGATATTAAATTTTCATTCTTTGCTGCTGAGGGGAAGAGAGGCTGACAGCTGACAGAGGGAGGTAAAGAGAATAAATACAGAGAAAAGAGGTGCGTGCGTGTGTGTGTGTGTGTGTGTGTGTGTGTGTGTGTGTGTGTGTGTTTGTGTGTGTGTGTGTATTTGTGTTTGTGTTTGTGTATGTTTATCATACAACTTTATTCAATAAAAGTGGTGTATT
>NC_084999.1:23379712-23389712 GCF_963854185.1 Sardina pilchardus
CTTTTTGCCACCTTTTTCTGCAGCCCCCCCATCTGCAGCCCTCTGATAACATTCTTATGTACATGGCCTAGACTTCCAAAGACCAGGACTATTAGCCTACAATCATATCCTAGCTGGGTAATGAGTTCCATTAAAGATTGATATTTCAATAGCTTGGAGAAATAGCATGTATCCATGTACAAATCAAAACAGCAACCTACTTCAACAATAAATACTGTTGGTTACACACACACACACACACACACACACACACACACACTTTCTCTTTGGCAGTAAGTCTCTAGAGCCACCCTGTTCCTGAACAAGCAGTCATCTCATGGTGCTGGACTCTGTTAGCACCTCCATCAGCCCCGCAGGTACAGTAGCCATTGGTCTCAGTGGCCACACCATACAGTACACTCACACACACACACACACACACACACACACACACACACACACACAAACAGACACACACACACAGACAGACACACGCACACACACACACGCGCCACACATGTGTGAAGCAGCCCCTAATCAGTACACACACATACACAAAGGGGCGATCAGATCATGAGCGTGAGAGCCAACATGGCTGCTGGAGCCACTGCTGCTGTGTAGCCGCAGGCTGGCCAGGAGAACGGCAGCACGCAGGACGCAGCTGGCCGGTAACGAGGAGAGAGGGGCTGTCTGGTCGGAGTAGGTGTGGAGAGGTGAAGCTGACATCTCCGCCACTAACACCCCACCACCGTCACCACCCACGCCACTCACCCACCCGACCCGACCTGCACCACCAACACTACGCCCTAGACAGCTCTGAGACATTCACACGTGTCAGGGGTATGGGCACCATTGTCCCTTACACAGGGAGTGTGTGTGTGTGTGTGTGTGTGAGTGTGTGTGTGTGTGTGTGTGTGTGTGTGTGTCTGTGTGTGTGTGTGTGTGTGTGTGTGTGTGTGTGTGTGTGTGTGTGTGTGTCTGTGTGTGTGTGTGTGTGTGTGTGTGTGTGTGTGTGTGTGTGTGTGTGTGTGTGTGTGCAATTGCCGTGGGCTTGTTTAGGATATTCTGGGCTATGAACTTTGCTCATTTAAATGAAGTCATGACACAAATGAGGCTGACTAGATTTGATTGGTCTGACCCCCCAGGCCATGTGGTGGTGGCTGGGTGACATCTGTGTGTGTGTGTGTGTAGTTATGTCCATCTGTGTGCGTGTGTGTGTATGTGTGTGTGTGTGTGTGTGTGTGTGTGTGTGTGTGTCTGCACGTGTCCGTGTGTGTATGAGTGTGTGTGTGTCTACTTATATCCACTGTGTGTGTGTGTGTGTATGTGTGTGTGTGTGTGTGTGTGTGTGTGTGTGTGTGTGTGTGTGTGTGTGTGTGTGCATGCAGGCCATGTGTGCACGTGTGTGTGTGTGTGTGTGTGTGTGTGTGTGCGCGTGTGCCAGTGTGTGCAGGCCTTATGCGCGAGTCAAAGTCATGCCCTGATGGAGATAAATCAGCCATGTCATGTTTACCGTGTCATTCGGAGTGTGATACCCAAGCTGACACTGACAGCCTTAAAAACAAAAACAAAATCTGACCAAGTCCCAACACGCTTTTCAAAGCACATCAGTCAAACCTGACCCCCCCCCCCACACACACACACACACACACACACACACACACACACACGCACACACCTCTCCCCGAACCCTCGGCCCAAACAACACCTTCCCCGCGTGAGAGCGCAAACCCAGGACTTCGGACTTGACCTTCCAAACTCCATCCTGCCGGAGGGCTGGAGGCGATTCAGGCCTTCGCTCTGCATGAGCTGGCGCGTAAAGCAGGAGCTCGCCAGCGGAGCGCTCGCGATCACAGCGCTTTCACCTCTTCCTATTGGCTGTTTGTGTTGTCCGCAGGGCTCCGCTCGGTGGTTTATGAGTCTGAATTGGTTGTTTAGTGGTGTTTGCTGGAACTTTAATTTCAAATGGTAAAAAATGGGTAGCCTGAACATTTGAGTTAAACCCCAAAAGGCTTATTAATTTAGTGATTTAATGGGAGCTGTTTCAGGCCATTAAAATAGTTTTGAATGACCTCCGAGCGATTCTGTGAAACTCTCTCGGTTTGGCTCATTGGCTTTTCCAAACCTTCTAATTCAGATCTGCCACCCATTTCCCAAGCTTTTACCGTCACTTTCACATATTCGTTTCCAAGTCTAGGACATCTCATGGCTCATATAGGCGAATACAGACCGCAGTACTAAAACTGCTGTTTCTTATACTGGCAGACGCATACAGATTGAGTTATCCTAAAGTGATGGAGAGAGAGAGGGACAGAGAGAGAGAGAGAGAGAGAGAGAGAGATCTCGAGCTGGGGCTGTGGTTTGTTTGTGGGCCAATTTGTCTCACCCCAGCGTATTTGCCTTAGTGTAATTGTCTCAGTAATTCGACCCCAGCACCCCCCAGCCTCGGGCAGCTCCAGAGTTTATGATCCTCTCTCTCCTCCACACTCTATAATCTACCACAGCCTGTACTGTGCTGTAGCTCGCTACCTCACTCCTATGGCCTGTGAATTCACTGCCTGCATGCCTCATATTGCTGAATACTGTAGATCAGAATATAATGCTACCCTTTTATTTCCCAAAAAACAAGAGAATGCGCGCACATCTCTGTAGTCCAGGTGCTGGACCAAAAAGAAGTGTAAAGAAATGATAAAGGTCTGCACACTGATAGCAGCTCCCAAATGTTTATTTTAGTTTATTTGGCTAAATAAACGTTTGGGAGCTTCTATCAGTGTGCAGACCTTTATCATTTCTTTACCCTCTTATTTCCCCTCACGGCCCCATAGATCCCCTCTATGAAGATCTCTTCTCTGTCTTGATTACTTTTGCCTTTGCTGTGTGTAGGTCAACTCAGAATGGCCAGCCAGGTAATGCGAAGTGTTGATTTCTGTATTTCTGCTAGCTTGCTATTGTTACCGCCCGTTGATATGGCGTGATCTCTCGGTGTATACAAGCAAGTGCGCTGCCAATGTTTACTTGCCTGAGCAAGTCTGACCTTCTGTCAGTCAATTCAGGCTGTCAATTAAATGTCACTCACTTATGCAATGTCAACAGTCGCCCCTGTCAGTTGCAGGGAGGAAAACAACACTCTCCCCAACTGACCCAACCAGTGGTGCCTCCTCCATCCCTCACCCTCCTCTACCCACCTCATCCCTTGTTTTCTCTCCTTCTCTCATGCTCTCTCTCTCTCTTTCCGGTGTGGATACGGAGACCGATACTGCTTTCTGTTCCAATTCATCACTCACTCTCTCACTCTCTCTCTCTCTCTGTCTGTCTTTCTCATTCTCTCTCTATCCCAATCCCTTGCATTTGCATAAACAAGAACCTGCTGCCATCATTAATCTTTTGAAAAGGTCCTGCGGTCCTGTCAATGTGTGCTAAGTGGTTGGTCTTTTCCTCCTATGTTTATGTTTTTGTTTATAGCTCTTAGTAGATGCTTTTATAATGTCACATTTAGAATTTAGCCCAAGCTCATCTGTCTCTCTGCATTCATATCTCTCTCTCTCCCTCCGTCTTTCTCTATCTCTCTCTTTCCCTCTTTCATCCTAGGTGTGACCAGAGGTTTGAGGTTAAATAAGGCCGTTACACAACTATTCCACTCATCGCCACCCCCCCCTTCTCTCATTCTTTTTCTGTCAGTCTCTTATTCTCTCTCTCTCTCTCTGCCTTTCTTCTTCTGTCCATAATATGAGTGACTTGAGCGGTCGCTGATGCGGTCATGTCCACATTAAGGATAAGGATGAGCCAAGTCATCTCCTTGGCAGAGTCTTCGCCTCCCCTTGTAAGGACCTTGTTAAGTCTGAAAGTGTGTTATGGTGCATCTGTGTGTGTGTGTGTGTGTGTGTGTGTGTGTGTGTGTGTGTGTGTGTGTGTGTCCTCCAACGACACCGCCATAAATCCCTCTCTCCCAGCTTCGCTGGCCTCTCCAAGCACTACATCTTCCAACACAGAATCATTAACTGATGGCACCCTCCCTATGTTTCTAATGTCAGAACACATTGACCTTGTCCCGATGGCCAGGTCAAGTGTTCATCTGCGAGAGGCATGAATCGTGTCATTTGAGGGCGAGCCACCCTGAGCTTTGAGCAAATCCAGCTCGATCGAGAGAGAGAGAGAGAGAGAGAGAGAGAGTAAGCGAACAGCAGCTCTGCCATTTATGCCATTCTGAGGATCACATCCACTCACAAACATCTACGCGCCCACGCATGCGTTGCGTAAGGTAAAAATACACACACAAACATGGCACACATTCATTAGAACTGTCATCATTTGACCTCCAGGGGCCTATAAATACAAACACACAAGCAATTCCAAAACATCAGCCCTAAGACCATGCTGATGCTTTGCCGTGTAATACTAATATCCCATTAGTGTTTTTCCGATGACCATTTGCACATATGGCTCTCTCATCTCTTTGATGTCCGTGGCACTTAAATGTATGGGCCTGATGTAGGCAGCAGAAGCTTAAGTTATCCTTGATTGATCTGTAGGCTAGCTGAGGACAGAGCCACATACTGGAAAATGGTATGGACTGGACACAGGATACTGGCAGGGGTGGAGTGGGACACTAAATATTGTGGGACATCAAGCTTTGCTGGACCCCTCCCAATGGGGGGGTGTCGATGGGAGCAACTTGGCCTGATTCCTATTTTGGAATACTATATACAAAACATGTAATGGGCTCATCTAAAATATTCGGCAGCCTGTAACCATCTCATACGCATCCCATAATAACCTGCATGTCAGGTCATCATGGTCTTTATCATGTCGTTACCAGGGTAATGGGGGACGTGCCGCAGGGAGGGAGAAAGGGAGGGGCCGAGATCACACAGGCCAGGCTGCTAGGGGCCACAGCAAAGAACCACTCCGCTTTGTCCATAAAGCTTAAATGTACAGGGCTGATTGAGGCAGCAGAAGTTATCCTTGACCCATCTGAGTTATCTGAGGACTCGGGTACACTCACACACACACACACACACACACACACACACACACACATACTGGTAAAGCGGACAGTGTGAGGACACAGGCTCTTGAGGAGAGCGGTCCCATGACCCGACACACATTTTGAGTCTGGAGCAGGCGGGCGAGGGAAAGTGATCAGAGAGGGTCAGGATCGGGGAGAAAGTCTTTGGTAATCTGTTGTTTTTGAGCCACTGGATTTGTACAAAGCTCCTGATTTCCCTAGTTCCCACCATTGCGGTCGAAAATAGAAAGCAGTTTTAGCGACGATGCAATTTGTATTTGCTTTGGTAGCATGTGTATGTTGATTAATGATTATGGCCTTTTTAATCGCAGGGGGATTTTTTCACTCTGAGCTCGGTGATCTTATTTGCCCTTTTGGCGCTGGCTGTGTGTGTGTGTGCGTGTGTGTGTGTGTGTGCGTGCGTGTATGTGTGTGTGAGTATGTGAGTGAGTGAGTGTGTGTGTGTGTGTGTGTGTGTGTGTGTGTGTGTGTGTGTGAGTATGTGAGTGAGTGAGTGAGTGAGTGAGTGTGAGTGTGTGTGTGTGTGTGTGTGTTTGTGTGTGTGTGTGTGTGTGTGTGTGTGTGTGTGTGTGTGTGTGTGTGTTTCCCTACAAGCACCATAATTAAAAAAAATCCACATCAGTAACAAGTACTATGCCAACTTCACAAATCCCACAGACAACTAATCTGCATTGTCAGAGACAACTAACCCCTCAAGACAGTTGAAGTAATCGCTAAAGAAGATCATCAAGACCAGCGTGATGATTACTCCTCAGATGATTAGCCACTGAATTATATGATACCATCATTTGAGCGCAAGTAAAATATTGAAACTACTGTAAGTACCAATGAAACTAGATAAATAGATTGATAGATAAATACTTTATTGATCAAGGGGAAAATTCAAGGTCTCAGTAGCTTAAGACACCACACACAACATACACTACAATGTAAACAGGATAATACAAAGCAAATCAACAAATCAACACATCTAAAATAGCAGTAAAATACTAAATACGTAAGATAAAGATGTGCATGGGTAATGAGGATTGGTACTGTGATCCAGTATGAGGTGTGTGTCAAGTTATAGTGCAAATAAGTCCAACAGTGCAACAGTGCAAGGTTAAAGTCTAGTGACCTGCAATAAATATGTACAGTAAAACATTTTAGCATAGTAATAAAACAGTACTAGTATAGATATGGACAAAGAAGATGAATATAACATGTAACTATCAGTCAAAGGAGAGAAGTCTTTTTTCCCAAGACATTATTCTGAAGAATTACAGGGGAGGTATACCAGGCCCATAACTGAAGCGTTCCGTTCGTGATGCATAAAATCCATTTTAGAAGACTGGTCTATTTTTTTCTAATGTGCGCGCCATGCACTGTCCCGTCTGGTGTAGCTACTTCCATTGATTATAGTGATGATTACTGTAACTGCTGCAACATACGCTTTGCTAGTGGAGTGCTTCAGTTAGGCGCCTGGTGTAGCTCCCCTGTTAGGTGGCCTACAACCAAAATGCTGTCTCAGCTGTCATGTCACTGGCATTCCGACAGTCAGATAAGCTTCCATGTAAGCGACTTGATTACAGTAAAAACCTTACAACCACAACAGTGTTATGTATGCCAACTTCACAAAGCACCCACAACAATCCATATTACTGTTGACACCCAAGCAATTGTTCTAGAAGCTTCTGAATGCTGAATGCTTACATACTTAGAGCTTTCACTTTGATTGAGTAGTTTCCTGTTAACTTTCCATATAAGAGAGTTAATACCTCCATTTTCCGTATGCCTTTTCGATGCAAAATGAAATGTTTCCATGCCATGAAATGCTTATTACAAATCATTATAATATGTTTTATACAGTATGTCTGAACTAATGTGCTCTAAAACAAAAAGCGAAAGTTACACAGAAACCATTCAAGCAGATCAGGTAAATTCCAGTTATGTAATACATGTTCAGCTTTTCAGCTTCCCTTGTCCCACCTGCTATAAAAAGCATACTGATGAAGATCAATATTAAGTCATTACATAAGGACATTTTTTCATGTTACCACATGTACCTTATGAAACTATTTCATAACAGTAACACACAACTCTATGATATTACTCTTTAATGAGAAGTCCAGATCCTGTATTTTCATGCTGATTTCCCCAGACTTTGAATGAAAAGAAAATCAGAGCAAAATAAAACAAATCACACACACACACACACACACACACACACACACATTCATTCATCTGTGGAGCTCCCGGTGGCTTTGATCTCTCAGTAAAATACTGTGACCTGGTTCAATCTAATGGCTCCAACATCTAATGACCCATTTAAGCCCCTGCATAATGCACAGCCTAAAAATACATAACCACTGCCCACTACAATATGGACAAAAATACACACTCAATCACATCGCCACAGTATTTGTGTATGTGAGGGGCGGGCAGCATGGAGAGAGAGAGAGAGAGAGAGAGAGAGAGAGAGAGAGAGAGAGAGAGAGAGAGAGAGAGAGGAGGGAGGGAGGGGCGGGTGGATTAAGTATGAAGAGCAGTCAGTCACTGGGACAGCAACCATTCTAATCTAAGAACATCTGGACACATTTTCTGACCCACACAAACACATACTCACACACATACACTCTGGTTCCCACACATACACACTCATCGCTTATACAAGACCCCACCCTGAAGTAGCAAACGCATACTTAACTGAACTGTGTGTGTGTGTGTGTGTGTGTGTGTGTGTGTGTGTGTGTGTGTGTGTGTGTGTGTGTGTGTGTGTGTGTGTGTGTGTGTGTGTCTGTCTGCGTAGGGGTGAGAGGCAAAGTCACTGTGAGTAAGACACACACTAAGTAAAACAGAATAATAATCTGCAATACACATGACATAAATCACCTCACTCTGATAATACTAACATCTTCTGAGACGAAGGAAAACATATGCACAGGGGATCTGTACTAATCCCCTTAAACACATTCCTTGGGTATGTGACTCTTGTCAGCAGTTCTACAGCAGTGGCCTCAGCTGTTTTGAATGGCTATGAACTTTGACCAGGTCCTCTCCTCGCTGGTGTTATTGAAAGAGCTAGCAGCTTGTGCATCATCATCATCATCATCATCATCGTCGTGGAGGTGGACTCATATTGGGGTCCGTCATGAGTGTGTCCCCCGGTTGACACGCCACACCATGACTCCTCTCCCTGGGGTGTTTAGTCACAGATGATGCCCTGCTTTCTGACTTGACATGATGCTGCAGTGAACAGTTGGTCGAGCGATTGTGTTTGTTTTTCTGTTTGTGTGTCTGGGGACTGGATTTAAAACTTGAGCTGTCTTCTGTCTCTTGTTGATGCCAATGGCTACACAGTGAGGGGTGGGCGGGGGGGTATGGATAAGTTATTACTCTGTCTCGTTTTTTTGCATTATTTATTTTATTTTTTTTTAATAATGCTGTCTAGTTAGCATCACGTTCCCCCCCAAACCACACTGTACCATTACAGATATTGTCTACAATCTGCAGCCATTCCTAAGCCTAAACCTTCTCCTGGAAATCAACTGAACTGAATTGAATTGAATTGAATTGAATTGATTTACATGAGTGTCCTGCACGTTTGCACTTTGTGTAGTTTGCAGACTTTTTGTCTGCACTTGGCTCTGATTAAGTCCCCTTCCTGCGGCGCGCACTCATTCGCATTTGTCTCCATTTGTCTCCATTTGTTCTCCATTTGTTCTCTCCATTGTTCTCCATTTTTTCTTGGCCGTGTTTTGGCGAAGAAAAGAACATCCCCACAACAAAGGCGGACACCGCAGCTGTATAGGCTTAAGAGGCCCCGGAGGACCTGACACACATTAGAGGATGCACTGACCAGCTGGACGACGACGAGGAGACCGTTTTTATCCAGACGAGCCGCGCCGTCCAATTCCGTCCGAAACCCGAAAGGGGATTTAGCGGTGGACTACATTCTCCGCAGTGGGCCGCCGGCGTGCACACTGTGACAAGATTATGGCCGGCACGCGTCAGTCCAGACCAGAGTGGACATGCACCTTCACTCACTGACACACTAACACACACACACACACACACACACACACACACACACAGAAGCAAACACACATTATCTATATCTGCATGCATGGGTAATTATCTGTCTGGCAATGGGTCTTTCCCTCAAATCTGAGTGAAAGTGTACACGTGTTTGTGAGAGTTTGTGAGTTTGTATGTGTTCATGTTCGGGGGGGGGGGGGGTGGTCATGTGTGTGACAAACAAACAAACAAACAAACAAACAAACAAAAGAAGTCCATGTAAATACACACAGATGCACACACCCACACCCACAACCATGTGTGCACAAACACATACACTCAGCAACATCCAGTCCCAGATGCCTCCACTCTGACCTATACTGTACATTCACACACACACACACACAAACAAGTCGTGGCAAAACAACAAGTCCTAATCACTTGAATGGACGTTGCCATGTGCCACTGTATTTGGTCCGGCTAATATGCCTTAAATGCGTCTCTAGTGCCCAGACAAACAGGCAGCTCAAAGGGAAGTAATCCTCAAATCCACCTTGGCCGGGATCAAAACTGGGTGAGCAGACGGGTTAAATCTCCCTCCCTGGATGACCATTATGTTCTTACTGCAATATGGCATACAGTGATGGGCCTTTTATCAGCTGATATAGAGCACAGTAGAGTGTGTGTGTGTGTGTGTGTGTGTGGGGGGGGGGGGGTACAGGATTCTTAATGCTTTGCGGTATCAACAACGCTGTACTTGAACTTGGTTGGCTTGGTGTGTCTGTACTTCTGTTGTCTTTCCACTGTCGGTGGGTAGTGTATTCCTGCAGGGATATGATATCTATCTACCTGCCAGGCCCCCTCACTCTGGCTCTGGCGCTCTTTTCTCTCTTCCTCGTTCTCCTTTGATGGATCCATTCATTTGACAGTGAGTGTTTGACCTTCTGTTCCCATTCTCACAGTGGTGGATTGTTTTTCTCTGAAAAACACCCCACAGTC
>NC_084999.1:23397212-23402212 GCF_963854185.1 Sardina pilchardus
TATGGGCTAGCTTCCAGCTCTTTTTCTTAATTGTGTTCAATGTACTGGAAGGGGTGTCTGCTTAGCAAATGCCATTGTTTAGTTGTCTCCTTTTTGGTCTATAGCTTGTGAATTTGTTGCTTGTTGTAGACACCCTCCAAACGCCTGGTTGCCTCTTTAAGAAGCCCTCGAGGGGTTTCCGGAAGGCATCTTTTATGGTGCTGAGCGGAGCTGGCCCCGGCATAGCGGAAGTAGCTGCTGCACAGGCGTGGGTGCACACTCACACACACACACACACACACACACACACACACACACACACACACACACGACAGAGAGAGTCTGCTGGATGATCCTGACACGAGGCTGTGTCACGCGGAGCACCCATCAGAGCGGAGTCATCTGTGTCACCCGGCTCCCTCTCAGCAGCACCAGAGGCCATGCAGGTGCTGAGTGTCTGGCTGCAGGGGGAGATGGAGAGGGATGGAGCGAGGTGAAGGGTGGTGCTGAGACGGAGAGGGATGGAGTGAGGTGAAGGGTGGTGCTGATGGTTTGGTATAGGGGGAGAGGGAGAGGGATGAAGCGAGGTGAAGGGTGGTGCTGAGATGGAGAGGGATGGAGCGAGGTGAAGGGTGGTGCTGATGGTTTGGTATAGGGGGAGAGGGATGAAGCGAGGTGAAGGGTGGTGCTGAGATGGAGAGGGATGGAGCGAGGTGAAGGGTGGTGCTGAGATGGAGAGGGATGGAGCGAGGTGAAGGGTGGTGCTGAGATGGAGAGGGATGGAGCGAGGTGAAGAGTGGTGCTGAGTGTCTGGCTGCAGGGGGAGATGGAGAGGGATGGAGCGAGGTGAAGGGTGGTGCTGAGATGGAGAGGGATGGAGCGAGGTGAAGGGTGGTGCTGCGTGTCTGTGCTGGGTGTTTGACTGCAGGGGGCAGGTGGAGGGAGATGGTGGGTGTTTGTCTACAGGGGGAAATGCTCAGCCCTTGTTTTTACTGCTTAAAGCGACTCACTCAAAGGTTTGTCTCTGTTAAACAGTCTAAATTGCAATTCTTCATAGTGCTACTATAAATTATGCATTAAATACACTCATTGTACATAACCACTAGAAGCGTTTAATAATGAATATCAGTTGTGTCATTTTTTAAATGCTTAATTGCTTGTAAAGCATGTTTGTGTGAATAATCAATTTAACTCATTTTGCACCATAAGCACCTGCAAAAGTTTAAAAGTGTCCTTCACCCATACCATCACTATCGGATATGATGCGAGACTATACTGCATGGGTCTGTTTGGCATCCAGTGGTTGGCTGCTCCATAGCACTCCTATGCCCTGGCGCACTGAGGCGAGTGAACAAACTTGAGTGTAGTGTTATGACATTAAAATCTTTTTTTTATTATGTTTTTATTATATTTTAAGCGTTACAGTAAAGCCTGCTCTGACAAAAGGCTTAGATTACTCAGATGGAGATGATGACAGAGGAGAAGGAGAAGAAGAAAAAGATAGAGAGAGAGATAGAGAGAGAGAAAGAAAGAAAGAGAGAAACAGACCAATAGATAGATGAGGAGAGGGAGAAGAGTCGCAGGGAAATAAGGAAGGAGAAGCTAGTCAGCCAAGACAACACCACCAACACTAAAGCCCCTCCAAGCCATCAGTGGTAATAGGCAGCATCCCAGAGAGCGTGGCCCATGAAACCTTAGCTGGTGGTGGCGGCGGCGGCGGCACAGGAGCCGAGAGAATCATTAGCGAGTCAGAAGCAGTGACAGGGAGAGCACAGCCTGGACTAAAACACCATCTGCCACGGCTTCACCCGACAAACACACAACCACCAACACTTATCACTTACACTGACTCACTGACTCACAGCAAAGATGGAGGAGACAGAGCAAGGGAGAGAGAGAGATAAAGAGAAAGAGAGGAATGCAATCATAGTTATTTTCATTTTTGCCCGCAATCCCGATAAAGCAACTTTCAACTGGACTTACAGTGACACAGAATTAAAGAGGGGAGTGAGAGAGAGAGAGAGAGAGAGAGAATGAGAGAGAGAGAGAGAGAGAGAGATTTAAAACCTACCAACATGAGTCATGACTAATGGAGTGACATATAGTCTAGGGACAGGGAATGAGAGATGGAAAGACTGAAAGAGAGCAGGAGCGAAAGAGAGAGAGATGGAGGGCTTAGGTTGTAGTTCCGTCTAGAGCCACAGCTTGGCCCTACATTGTAATTACGTCCCACCCATGAGGGAAACAGGAAAGAGCAGAGGGATGGCAGGGGGGGGGGGGGTGAAGGAGGGAAAGCGGAGAGACTGAGAGAAGTGGAGACAAGAGAGAGAGAGAGAGAGAGAGAGAGAGAGAGAGAGAGTCATACAAAAATCATGAAGCATCTTTTTATTGCTTCTCTTTATTGCTGTGTATTCCCCTCTCTCACTCTCTCTGTGGAAGATGTGTCTGTGTTTGTGTGTCTATCTGTGTGTGTGTGTGTGTGTGTGTGTGTGTGTGTGTGTGTGTGTGTGTGTGTGTGTGTGTGGCCAAGAGGCAAGAGACCCACACAGGTCACACACACCTCTCTCTCTCTTTCTCTCTTCTTCTTCTTCTTCTTCTTCCTTTTCTTCCTTCTTCTCCACACAGGTCTGGTGATCAACTAAACCTACTTACCAGGAGAAAGTCCACACCGTAGCCACCTTACAGTAAAACTGCTGATAAAGACCTTCTGTGAAATTGGTTTGCTCTCCCATGGGTAGAGATTTATGACTGTACGCTTGTTAAACATTAACTCAAATATTTGTTTTCATTTTACTGCTCTATGAAGAAGTCAACAAATCATGGGCCACTGGCGGTAAAGCTTTGCTGCAATTTATCATCATTATCATTCCCTTAGTGGTAAACAGAGAAAGGTAGCTTTTTTTTACTGTAGTTAGTTTACTTGCATCAACATGCACAGACAGGCTCTCATTCACAAAGCATATACACACAGGGTAGAATCATCAGCTTATCATCTGTGCATCCTGCCCTAATACCTACTCCTCTTCTAAGCCTATTATTCCTTTGTCTGAGTCCATTTCAGTGTGTTTCTAGGAGCGTGCACGAGTGTGTGTGTGTGTGTGTGTGTGTGTGTGTGTGTGTGTGTGTGTGTGTGTGTGTGTGTGTGTGTGTGTGTGTGTGTGTGTGTGTGTATGTGTGTGGGTGTGTGTGGGTGTGTGGTGTGTGAATGGGGGGGTCGGTGTCTACGTCGCTGACTTGTGTCACCATTGCTAATCCCTTAACTGGCTTCATTAAAGTATGTCCGCTGCCCGGAGGTGAAGACCATATGCTTTTACGTCCACTATAATCGCTTCCACTGGAATTATGTGTGTGTGTGTGTGTGTGTGTGTGTGTGTGTGTGTGTGTGCATGTATGTGTGTGTGTGTGTGTGTGTGTGTGTGTGTGTGTGTGTGTGTGTGTGTGTGTGTGTGTGTGTACAGTATGTGTGTGTGCGTGCGTGCATGTATATGTGTGTGTGTGTGTGTGTGTGTGTGTGTGTGTGTGTGTGCGTGTGTGTGTGTGCACGCGCGAGCATGTACATGTGTGTGTGTATGTGTGTGTGTGTGTGTGTGTGTGTGTGTGTGTGTGTGTGCATGCCCATGCGTGCCTCTGTGAGTGTGGTGAACATTGGACTGCACATGTGTCTGAGCAGAGCAGAGCAGAGCACATGGTTCTGTGTTTGTATGTGTTTCCAACTCTAACGTCCCTCTGTGCTACATGCTGTTGTCCTCCATGAGTGTGGAGGGACTGTAGCTCCACACTCATGCACTACATTCTAGGCCAATTAAGGAACGTTATTGTGACTTGACCTACAATATCCATGACATGTACACACAATATATACCATATGCATGTGTTATGTGCAATATATGTGCATAACATTTGGTGTGCAGAGTACAACATGAATATATGATGTTTTCTAAATAAAGTTCAGAAGGAGCCCATAGGGTTGATTGACAGGCATCACTCACCCAACTTCCGGTCATAGGGTATAAAACCGTCCTTGCTGCCCTTTACGTCATGCTGGAGTTGCAAAGCCTCCCACCTCCTCCCCTGCTCCTCCATTTCACTATTAGCTCTAAGCTCCAAATGACCCCTTATCCATAGGGGGTGTTAGCGGACATCACTCACAAGTGATCTCCGCTATTGGCATCCCTGGACCATGGCCAGCTACCAAGCCAAACTTGCCATTCTCTGTACACTTCAAGCAATCCAACGGGCAAACTAGTGAAATGTTTTTGTGGCAGCAGACACAAATTCACAGACGGGCATTACATTTTTCCAAGAGGGGCACAAATTGATAACTGTTGTGGGAGCTTAAATTGATCATGGTAGCTTAAGATAGACCATACTGTAATAGACATTGGGGGTACAACAACTACTGTACATTCAAACAGATATCTAGTGCCAAAAATGACTGAAGTGTGGCCTATAATTATAGGCTACTTATAATTACAAGCTTACACTTGACAAAATATTCTAATACGAAAATGTAGATGTTTGAGGTAACCTATTGTTGTAAAGTGGTGCAGCGCCTTTAGGAGAAGCCCATAGGCGAGAGAGGATGGGCCTTTGTGTGTGAGAACCGAGACGCCATAGACGTGCTGTTGAGACTGGAGTGAGTCATATTCAAAATAATGCAAAAATAAATCCGCAGATAAAGACCGAAATCGTCGTTCATTTGCTCGCTGCTTTCAGATAGAGGCAAAAGGGAGTTACAGTAGCCCAGAAGCTACGGATAACTTCAGCTCTGGAGCGGTACCATGACAGCTCCCTATGTTCTCCGACTACTGTAGGTCAAAGGCAAAACTGTAGGCTAAAGGTGAACGCTATCGAACAAACCCAGAAGCCACTAGGCCTACTACGATATGAGACATAGCCTACTGTACCTGTGAGCCGATAAGCCATATTTGTCATCAAATGACAAGTGACAACTGTACAACTGAAACCTCCTCTCCATAAAGGTGATAAGCTATAAAGGCTTAGCTAATGTTTCTGATTGA
>NC_084999.1:23409712-23422212 GCF_963854185.1 Sardina pilchardus
TCTCAGATGGGGCACCCTAAATTTTGATCAGGAGCAGCTGATCTGGGCTCAAGGTGGCAGCAGGAGCTCCCTGGAGTGGTGTGTGTGTGTGTGTGTGTGTGTGTGTGTGTGTGTGCATGCTTGCAAATGCAAGAGGGCACTGGAAATGCCCAGGTGACGGTACACACGCCTGACAGTGATGACGCCACAGACTCGTGTTCACGCTCAGTGTGGCCCCGAGGCGAAGCCCTATGACTAAATGGCTGAATTGATTAGAGGGATGACAGGTTGTTTTCCTCAGAGACCGGCAGGCGTGGGTGAGACCAGTGAATATCCGTATTTGTAAATAATAGTTTAAAAAAACCCTCCTGTTGTGTTCCGGTCAAATCTGTCCGATTTTACACATTTTGTCCCTGAAAAATATAGTTAACTTAATCTGATTGTCATGAGATTTCATGACTTTGTTCACATGGGGCATCTGAACACACAAAATAATTTTTGAGAACTTTGATGCAATTTTGTGTGTTTTATTCAACTTGTGTACACCTGTGGTGTTCCCGGTCAAAAATGACCGGTCATTAGAAATGAATGGATGTGACTACAAAAAGTGTATAAAATTGAGTTGAGTGACTTCTGTCCTACACCCACACATGCATGTGTTGCTGGGCACACACAAAAAGTGATATTTAGTGGCTTTTGGTGTACATTTTGGAATATAAAATACATTTTTAGTTTTACTTTATGTCAAATATAGTGGTAAAAAATATTAGCCCCAATGATGGGATGGTCAATAATATTACTGCCCATGTGATTTGTTTGTTATCAAAACACACCTAATTAACCAATCAGCTTTCAAACCACTCCTGTACAGTTAATTGGCTTCATAACAATACCCGAGCATTCAATCAGCATAAAAGGACTCAAGGCACAAGGCACTTGTACACATTATCGAGGGACTAATCTTACTGACCATGTCGAAGACAAAGGAAATCAGTCTTGAGCTCAGAAAGAAGATAGTGGAAGATCATAAGGGGGAAGGTTATACTGCCATTTGCAAGCATTTCACAGTGTCTAGAACTGCTGTACGTTGCATCATTGTCAAGTACAAGGAGACAAATTCTACAAAGCAAACCTGGGCGTGGTTGTAAGCACAAAATTTCAAGAGCTCTGCAGAGGAAAATAGTCAGAGATGTCAGCAAGAAGGCCGGACATCTGCCAAGATGATTGTTGCTGACCTGGCCTCTTTTGGAGTTGATATTTCAAGTAACAAAGTTGGGAGGGACTTTCATCATGGTGGGCTTCAGGGCCATCGTCTCAGAGGAACCCCTTTACTAAAAAAATGGCACATCACAACTTTGAATTTTCCCTTGGGGATCTATAAAGCATCTATCTATCTATCTATCTATCTATCTATCTCTCTATCAGACTGAGATTTGCACGTGAGCATTTGAGAGATAAAAAAATGAGTTCTGAAAGTCTGTGCTTTGGTCTTATGAGACTAATCTGGAACTTTTTGGGCACATGGATGTTGTTTATGTTTGGCGAAGAAAGGGAGATGCTTTCAACCCTAAGTTGAACCCCACAGTTCAACATGGTGGTGGGAGCATCATGCTGTGGGGCTGTTTCGCAGCCTCAGGCACAGGGAACCTTGCTCAGGTGCATGGCATCATGACAAAAGAAAATGAAAATTTTGAAGTATAATATGCAGAAATTGGCTCTTAGACTAGCTGTAGGTCGTTGCAGGGTCTTCCAACAAGATAATTATCCAAAGCATACATCAAAATTGGTCCAACAGTTGCTCAAGGATACCAGAACCCAGGTCCTGGAGTGGCCCACACAGAGCCCAAACCTCAATCCAATTGAGAATCTGTGTCGGGTGCTCAAAGTGAATGTCCATGTTCGGAAACTATGCAGCTGGAACAATTCACAATGAAAGAATGGGTCAAAATGCCTCAGGAGACCTGTGCCAGCTTATTAAAGAACTACTCAAGAGATTGTTGTCAGTTGTGGCTCAGAAAAGGCAGGCTATTGACTATTAATGGTCATTCTTTACAAATAAAATCATACCGGTCAGTTTTGACCGGGAACAGAAAAGGCATGATTTTGTGCAACTGTGAAAAAATTGAAATGGTTTCAAAACAAATATTATTTTAAAACTTGGACATAATGCACTCTGTGATATAATAACCCAATATTTTTTATCTGAATGTTTATTAGAGCCAAACTAATGCATATATAATGCTATTTTTACTAAAAAACGACTTGTATGAGCTCAGGTCAATGAGGCCTACAGGCCATAAATAGCAAATAGAACTTTAAAACATGTAATGTTCACAAGAACTTAAGCTAGTTAAAAGATCCATAACAACATAAGATAAATATATGTCTTATTATGGATTTACAATCAACTAAAATAGGGTCGGTCATTTTTGACCGGGAACACAAAAGATGTGATTTTGTGCCACTGTTAGACATTTGAAATGGTTTCAAAACAAAGGTTCTTTTTAAATTTGAACATGAAGTATTCCATGATAAATAGCACAATATATTTATATTAATGTTGATTAGAGCCAAAATAATGCATATATTAGGCTATTTTTACTAAAAAACGACTTGTATGAGCTCAGGTCAATGAGGCCTACAGGCCAGAAATAGCAAATAGAACTTTAAAACATGTAATGTTCACAAGGACTTGAGCTAATTAAAAGATATATAGCAACATTAGGTGAATACATATGTATAATTATGGATTTACAATCAACTATACTGGGGTCGGTCATTTTTGACCGGGAACACAAAACTGATTAACATGAAATGAACACAACAGGAGGGTTAAAAAAAATATTACAAGGGGCTTGTTGCCGCATGAATTCAGCAGGAAAGCAATACTGAGTCACTGTTTACTGGACTTCTGGAAAAATTGGATATTTGAGCTTGGTACTGAAATGAGGGTAGAGGACTGATTTGAGTGATGAGACTGTGTCTCTCTTCTGTTAAAAACGTTTTATTTTTCAGTTTGAGTTCTACAGCCAAATAAAGATACCTTTCCCAAATGTGCTGCAGAGGCACGGTGTTAATCGGCTTGGGTTGTTTACGCCGTGGTTTGACCCATTCACAGAGCCAGGCCAGGGCTGTTTACAAGCAGTTTTTCATGAGTGCTGCTGACCAAATAAAAACAAACACAACAAACATTTAACACTTTACACTGACATGTATTTACATATTATTCTGAAGTTAGGTAATAAAAAAAAGTAATAAAGTAATAAATTGACTCGAAATTGAATCATAAAATGTTGACTTGAGTAACTGTGGAGAACTAAATTCAGTAGAAATGAGAGCTGCTCTTTAAACAGTGACCTGAATGGGGATTTTGTGGTGGGAAATGTTATGATTTGTTTTCTGTACTGAGTCACTGACTTCACAGTGTGTCTGCTTATGATAACCACAAATAACCACACACCTTTTTTTGCCAGGCATTATATTTAAGCCAGACTGTTCTCACTACATTGTTGAGGGACAAAAACAGCAATAGACTGACTCAGACTCCGTCAATGGACTGTTTATGTTATTATTAACCACAAAACAGGATAGAAACAGCACACAAGATGATATCAACACCTCAAGCATAGCAACTGTTAATATTATACAGAGATGGAAATAAATGCCCTCATTAATGAGTTGCCCACACTAATGCCCCCACTAATGAGTTGTGCTGTTGTGGACTCAGGAACTCACTTGCATAGTATGTGGCATATTCTTATTGCATTAATGTATTTGTATTACATTCGTATAAGATTAAGACGTCATTTAATATAAACAGTTTTGTATAAACAATACTAATAATAGTTTGGAGTTGTGATTTAACCAAACTGCTAGATAGTGCATGTATCATAGGCCTATTTGTCTGACAAGTAATGGTAAAGATCCCAAACCTGTAATTCAACACCAAACATTTCAGTTTATGCACAGTGGAAAATATTAACATTCAGGGGGGAATATCCATATACCACAACTGTCATTTTGTAGTCCGTGATTAACTAAAGCAGACACGCGCCTGTTCCCACATGTCTGAAAGCGTTTCTATTGTCCTTTTGCGATCAACAAAATAACATTAATGTATTCTAGGGTGCGTTCGCAATTGGGGGCCTCGCGTAATGGGCGGACTCTTCACTGTTGCCTGTGGCGCGTAATCTGCCTCTGGCTACAACGGGGCGTGGTCTTCGACCAAGGGGCAATCCTCAAAACTGAGCGCTCGCGCAACCAGCCTCTACACAACTAGCGTGCTTCTTTCTTGGACGGACGTGTCTGTGAAGTCTGTTTGAGCAATAAAGCCAACAACTGATCTTACTACTGATCTTACATTTGCAATCTATAGTTTTAGTGTCGAACATTGTTTGCCAACGCGACAGTGTTAACTATCTGTAGGCACTTTTATCGCGCTCATTTGCGTAAATCAGCGATGGATTTTCTTTGGTTCGTGAGTTTCTCCTTGACTTTCTGCGCCTGGTGTGCATCTGCGGAACGGCACAGCGTATTCTGGAATAGCACAAATCCCAAGTGAGTAACAAATGCATGGTCCTATTTATTAGGTTGTGTGCGTGTTTGTGTGCGTGCGTCCGTGTGTGCGTCCGTGTGTGTGTGTGTGTGTGTGTGTGTGTTATTTTCATTCTAGTCTGTGATAATGACGGTGTCTAATTGCTCGGGCTTATCAATTCTGGGCTGTCTAGTCAATCTTAGTGTTATCAGATACTTGTCTCAAAAACAGTAATCTGCAACGCAGCACTTCTCTGACTTGTGCAAAACATCATAGAATATGATAGGTTACATGCATGTCTCACTGCTGTCACTCTTAATGAGCAAGTAGGCTACTATGTCGCAGGACGCAAGAATCAAGTTAAAGAGCCAGAGTGTCTCATTCTCTGCAAGTTAGGGCATACTGCCTGCTAATTGTTGTCTTCGCACAACAGTTGACAATATCGACGTGTCCGCTTATCTCTCTGTCTTTTGTCTAACTCGTTAAAACCTCTAACGAGATTGTAATAATTGCGTTGCGCACGGACTACGTAAACAGATACCCATGCAAAGAAGGACAAGCAAGAACGCTTGACTAGTCGGGTGGACAGCCGGGGAAAACTAAATATACTTACAGTCGAGTACACTTGCGCTTGGTAATAAATAGACAAGCGTGAGAAAACCTGATGGAATATCTGAATGGTGTGTCCCATGTTGTCCGAGGAACTTGGATGGAAAAAGTGTGCTGTAGCTTTGTGCGTGGATGAACTATGAGAATGGGTATCCCTGCGTAGGCACTAGGCAGCTGCCAATCTCAACTGAATTTGTATGCCATGGCAACTAGTCTTCAAATATGCGGTGTGGGTAGAGGGGCAGAGAAAATGAGCGCTTATTCATGTATATGGACCAAATCATCAGCATTTCGTGTAAGTTACCATAGCCATACTATGTGAAGCCTGTTGAATTTAAACCCAGAGAGAGCGAGGGAGAGATTTCAGGCGTGTGTTTTGAGTGTATCTTGAAAAAGAAGCACTTAGCTGAGATCGATACACATGACAGGCACGAGATATCAGTTCGGATTTATCGAGCTTTTAGGGGAAACTAAAGAAAGAACCTCTCAAGAAAAAAACAGGTGCCTCTAAAGGCAAAACTGGAAAGACAGAAGACAGAATTGCCTTGCGAGTCGTGCATTCCGGTCGAGTTGTCTATCTGATCAGACAAGGTCAAACGCACGCGCTGTTTACAAGTTTTCGTTCCTTTTGTTTCCCGGTAGTTTCTACGAGTCACGTAGCCAACTCAAGGTTCAGTGCCCTCTGCCTTCCCTAGCACCTTACACCGGTGACGTTACTTGTTTATTACCTTGTGTAGAACAATTATCTGGTAGTAACGCGGAGGAGCGGGGGGCACTTGTGAGTCATTGGTTATCGTGTATGGTGAGTCACCAATCATACCTTGTGCAATATCAGAGTGCAGGGCTGTCCGGTATTGAGCAATATCATATTACCTGTAGACCCTATTAGAGGCTGAGTACACACTGAGTCAAGATATGAAAAGTGGGCCCAGGTATGACGTGGAGTGGAACATTTGAGAGGGGAGTGTAATGTCCTTTAGAGTCAGTATTTAAAGGGAATAATGAGGGAGATATGTGAGAGAGAGGAATATAGAATGTAAAAAGCACTAAGTGTGTGTGTGTTCTGGGCAGCAGACTGGCACAGACACTGAACTTGATGTGTTTATTTTAATCCTGACATGGTTCACATTTGGTCAGAAAGGCAGCTTGCATAACCATAACAAGAAAAATCATAATGTTAACAATAATCCCCCTCATGACTGCTAAATTTAGTCTAGCTCTCAGACACACGAATAGACGTGGACATATAACACACACACTGAGAAGAAGAGCGAGAGAGCATGGCAAGAAATGGTGCTTATGTAAAGTGTAAGAGAGAAAAAGAAGTAGTGTTTGATACTTACACTCACACAAACACACACACACACACACACACACACACACACACACACACACACCAACACACACACATGCACGTACGCGCGCACTTGGATCCTGTCTCTGTCACAATTCCCAGAAGACTTCGACTGATCTCAGTAAATGAAGTTTTGCTCCCATCTGCAAGATCTATGAAATTGTCTCACACACACATCCACACACACACACACAAGCACATCTGTAACTGTGAGTAATAAGAGAGTAATCCCATCTGCAGGGAGCTGAACTGTAATCTGAAGATGTGTGGCTGGTTATTTTTACCGCCCTTTCATATTTAAATCCCCCTCTTTCTCTCAATTCTTCTGTTCCCTTAATCTCTCTTTCCCAGAATAGGGAAAAAAGAGCGAATGACGGTTTGTGAACTTATTATCTGCTGTCCTTGCATCAGGCTTGTGTTCATTCATTCTAGTGGTTCGCTTGCTCCTTACTTTTTTGCTCTTTTTAAAATACCGTCCATTCAACCATCCATCAGGTCACCCGTTAATCAATCCCAGATTGGATTAGTCAGGCCTGAATAGCCGATCTCAGGGCAGTGATGAGGTGTAACATGATTAGTGAGTGAGGTTAACTGCTCAAGCTTGCAGATGGCGAGTAATATCTTGGCACTCATCCTTCCACTCACCCCAGATGCTTACACACACACACACACACACACACACAGAGAGAGAGAGACACACACACAGGTGTTCCCGCCACACACACACAGAAGCGAGTGTATGCTTGTCCGTGTGCGTGTGTATTTTAATACTGGTTTAAGCCTTAGCGTGTGCCCATATCACAGTTCATTGAAAGGTTTCCTGTGTTTGTGGTGAGGTTGAAAGGTGTGGCTGTGGTGTGTACGTGTGTGTGTGTGTGTGTGTGTGTGTGTGTGTGTGTGTGTGTGTGTGAATTGCTGTTGTGTTCTGTCTGTCTCCAAGAGCTGTCGGCCGTTTGACATAAGGACCCGGCCAGGCTAGTTGTTACGTGCCTTTGCCTGCTGTGTGTGTGTGTCTGGGTCTGAGTCTGTTAGTGTGTAGGCTGCTTTCTAAAGCATTTTAGAAAGTTTGTCTTGTTGTTATTATAAGAAACTGGTCAGTCAATGCTTAGACTTTCTCCCTCCCTCTCACACACCTATCCAACACACAAACACAAACACACGCACACACACACACACACAAACACACACACACTCTCTCTCTCTCTCTCTCTCTCTCTCTCTCTCTCTCTCTCTCTCTCTCTCTCTCTCGTAAGTCATGGCACATGGAGAATGTGTGATTTGGGTATTATTAGTACCCGCATGCCTTGCCAGACGACATGTTGCTATACTCAACCTCATCAGCTGTCCACTGCTCCCCTCCCTCTCTCTCTCTTTTTCTGTCTCTCTCTCTCTCTTTCTCTCTCTTTCTGTATCTCTCTCTCTCACACACTGTCTCTGTCATTGCCTCTCCAATTCCTAGGTCTTATACTTCCTTCTCTTTCTCCTTCTCCTTTCGCCAGTTCATTTCTGCACTATTGCTTCCCTCTGTCTCTGTGCCTCTGTGTGCCTTTTCTCTCCGTCCTCCCACCCTCTCTCTCTCTCTCTCTCTCTCTCTCTCTCTCTCTCTCTATCTCTCTCTCTCTCTTTCCCTCTCTTTCCATTTCTCGGCAGCTGGTAGTTCTTAGCTGTTATGGTTGAGAGTTATCTCTCTCTCCTTCACTTCCACTCTCTCTCTTGCGTTCTTTCTCTTCCCCTTGCCTGTCAATCATCCCCCCCCCCCCCCCTCTCTCTCATTTTCTGCATTTTTCTCCCCGTTTTGCCCTCGGTACCAGTAGTCCCCCTTCACTGCGTTATCTCCGCCACTGGTGCGCTGCGCTGCGCTGCGGCTGTAAATCTGCTCCTCTGCAGTCAATGAAACTCAGCAGCCTGTCTGTCTCTGTGTCTGACTGAGGAGAACACACAGAGAGGGCTTCACTATGTCCTGCAGGCCAGAAAGACACTTCACTTAGATTTAGATTTTTGGTTGTTGTTGTCTTTTTTTTAAAGCACACCGCCACACAGACAGTTGTAGGTTTTTAGAACACAAACACGTATTAGATAGATGTGCAGATGTTTGTACTGACTCAATACTCCCACACATAGTGGGAACAGTATAGTTCCTGTATTATGTAATTCACATTAGTAATGTGTTCTTCACGTAGCCAGTTGATCAGTTGTTTCCTGTAACACAGACACACATTCAGGGGGCTGGAGGGCACATCTGCCCACACACCAGCCTGCCACCACCCAGGGGTTGATGGGTAATCTGTGCATTGAGACCCGGACAGACGGAGACCGTCCGGGTTAAATCTATACATAGACAGGGTCTAATCTGGACTCCGGAGGTGGCAATATAATCTCTAGTAATCCCAGAGAATGGCTGACTGAACAGGGGTGACTGCGGGGGTCCAGGCGGAAGTGTAGATTACCAGACTTGGTCTTTGCGCTCCTTCTGGACAGAAAAATCAGATTAGAATTTACAAGAAATTATCAATAAGGATCTCAAAGAAAGATTAGAGGAAATTCTTACTTATAGTCTTGTGGGTGATCCTTAGAAGTAATAGATGGGCGTGCATGAGCGTGTGTGTGTGTGTGTGTGTTGGGGGGGGGGGGGGGGTCTTACTGAGGTTGTGTTAGTATATTCTTTTATCATTTGTTCCATCACATTCACATTCACCCTTTCATCGCCTATAGCTAAACCTGCTTGCGTCTTTGCTGCTGTTTTGAGTGAGAACCCCCTCCCAAACACACACGCACACACACACACACAGACACACACTCCCTGTCTGAGCTCTTCCTCTCCTTCTTATCAGTGTCCCAGACTTCCTCCTCTCTCTCCCACTCTTTGTCATCATTCCTTGTTCTCACAGTGAAACATGTTTTTTTCTTTTTTTTTGCTCTGCATATGTACTTTTCCATAGAAGATGAAGGCGTTGTGCCGTAGTGTGTGTGTGTGTGTGTGTGTGTGTGTGTGTGTGTGTATACAGTATGTGTGTGTGTGTGTATGTGTGTGTGTGTGTGTGTGTGTGCCTGCGTGTGCTTGTGTGTGTGTGTGTGTGCCTGCGTGTGCGTGCGTGTGTGCATGTGTGTCTAAGATTACCATCGCAGTGATTACATCTTCAGTAATGAGCTAGCCTTTCCCCTGTCATTGTTTTTGGTAATGGCTATATCTATTATGTGTGTGTGTGTGTGTGTGTGTGTGTGTGTCTGAGTGAGAAAGAGGGAGAGAGAGAAAAAGAAAGAGAAAGAGAAATAGTGTTCTGAGCCTGATTATGTTATTGTGAACATGGTGCATTCACAACTGTTGCCCTGAGAGCTGATCGCTTGCCGACAGCTCGCCACTGCCCCCTATGGAGCAGTACCAGCAGAATTCCCTGTACTGTAATATACCACAGCTTGGAAAGGCCTTTCCTCTGTTAGCACATACATACAAGTCCACACAGGTGGAAAAACATATATGTGTGTGTGTGTGGGTGTGTGTGTGTGTGTGTTTTCCCTCTCAGTTGGGCAGGAAAAGCTACAAATGACTGTCTCAGCAGGCAGTGTGTGGCATGGCTACTTGCATGGCTGTGCAGAGAAGAGGAGGAGGGAGAGAGAGAGAGAGAGGGAGGGGGGCATCACAATAAAAGGGGGATGGGCTGAGGGTGAGAGAGGGCACTGGGAAAGAAAGCCTTTCCTCCCCAAAAGGACCCGAATGAACAGGCCTATGGTCTATAATGAGGAGATAAAGATTGCGCAGAGAAAGACAGAAGGAGGAGACGCACAGAAGAGGGGGATGGGGGCATTTATAGACAGATAAAAGATGGACAGACGTTGGCGGAAGGGGGGGGGGGCAGGGGAGTTTAGAGACGACAAAGATGGATAGCAGGCAGAGTTGAAATCTGGGAGCAAAAGAGATTAGCCAAAGTTATCATGGCTGACCCTCCAACCGACAAAAGGGCTAAAGTTCAGGAGGCGAGTAATTACAAAATAACTTCCATGAATGAAATAAAAAGTGAAACATTTTGGACGCAAAGCACATTTTGTCACAGACACACAAACACACATACGCACACACACACACACACTGCAGCCCACATTTTACCATATGCTAAATTGCCCTCCCCCAGTGGTTCTTTTAAACCAATTATCTGGGCACCAGCCTAACCCCCCTTTCGTCTTTTTATTCTCCCTATGCATCCCTTTCTTTCAGCCTCTCGCTCACTCTGTCCATCTTTTGGCCTCTCTATGGTAGTAATTCACTGTGTTAGATAGGGTCTGGTGGCAGTGAATAGTGTGTGTGTGTGTGTGTGTGTGTGTGTGTGTGTGTGTGTGTGTGTTAGGGTGCGTGTGTGTGTTGTGCTAATCTCAGGAAGAGTTACATTTGTGACTCATATCATTGTCACTGATGGAGGAATAGACTGATTGACAAAAGATGAGAAAGAGACAAGTGTTGCAGGAGTTAGCAGTTTACATAGTATTCGGGTAAAAGGGGGAAATTGCAACCCACTAATTAGTGTGATGGTTGTGTGTGTGTGTGTGTGTGTGTGTGTGTGTGTGTGTGTTTTGAAGAGAGAGAGGCTATAGTCTGTGGTTGGTGTTTTGAGTAGACAATTTGGGATGGGGGTGTACTTCTCCAGAATAGATTGCAGCACTTGTCAAGACATGCTTGCACTTTGTTAACTCTCCCCTCAGCCCTGTGTGTGTGTGTGTGTGTGTGTGTGTGTGTGTGTGTGTGTGTGTGTGTGTGTGTGTGTGTGTGTGTGTGTGTGTGTGTGTGTGTGTGTGTGCGTGTGCGTGTGCGTGTCTGTGTGTGTGTAGCCTACTTGTGCTGACTGCTGACTGCATGGCAACAGTTGAGCAGTTGGAGTTAGCGTACATCTGTGTTGATGTGCAGAGTGCTGACTGGCAGTGTGTGTGTGTGTGTGTGTGTGTGTGTGTGTGTTTCATGCTGAGTCGGGGGTGTGTGTGTGTTTGTGTGAGAGTTTTGACCCTGATCTTTGACTCTAATGACCTGCCTGACAGCTTGGGACATTCCTCAGGGAGAGTGAGAGAGAGAGAGAGTACTGCAGTGAATAGTGAATTTCACATACACACACATACACCCCCACACACACACACCCACACGGAGAGAGAAAGAGAGAAAGAGAGAGAGAGAGAGAAGTTTAGGAAAGCACAGCCAACTTTAGTCCTGTAGCTGCTTATCATTTACATACATCCTTCAGTATACCCACAGACCCTATTATCCACATAACACTCATTACATATACCACACACACACACACACACACACACACACACACAGACCCAGTGTCTGTAAACAGATGTGTTTGCGTGTGTGGTAGGGTCGCTGCAGATGGCTGGGTCTTTACCTGTGAGAAGGAGGAAGTGATTAATAGGCGCAGAACACCAGGTTGGCGTTGACATCATCTTCAGACAACTCTCACTCAGGCGTTAGCGGCACAGGCAAGCTAGCGAGAGGGGAGAGAGTCAGTGAGGGGGGGGGGGTAGGACAAAAGATGTGGGGGGGAGGGTTTAGGTGGTGGGTTAATGACGCCTAATTTAACTCCTCTGCCAAACACATTGAGACCAGAGACAGACAGCCTTTCAGTGCACAAAGAAGAAAGAAAGAGAGAGAGAGAGAGAGAGAGTGAGAGAGAGACAAAAGGAAAAAAGGACACAGAGATGTTCCTTCCCACTCAGATCAGAGTGGCCGAGTTCACGCCGGGGAACGCGGTTCTGCTGCATCTGTGTTTGTCTCCGTGTTGCCACTGTTCCGCTTGTTTGCGGCGTGTTGTGTGTGTGTGTGTGTGTGTGTGTGTTAGATAGCCACAGTTCTGTTTGCACCTAATGGCCTTTAATGATGCTCTCCACTGTGAGTCTGTATAGACTGGGCCATGGTGGACACACATACACACACACACACACACGCACACATACACACCTACTCTCTCACACACACACACATACCTCCCTTTCCCACACACAGTAATGCTTCTGGCTTAGCTGTGTACACTCACGAGCGTT
>NC_084999.1:23424712-23432212 GCF_963854185.1 Sardina pilchardus
AAAGATCTTTAAGGAAATCACAGGGAAAATTCCACACACTCGAAAATTACTGTAGCTTTCTTGTACAGATAATATAGCAATCTGAGGGTCCTTTTCTGTGTGCTCTCCGCTCTTTATTTGACTTCACTGGGCCAGTTTAACCTCAGAACTCAAGAGGTGTGTGTTTGCTTATCTCACGCTAGTGACAAGAAACCAAAACTCACAGTTTCTCTTTCTCTCTCTCTCTCCCTCCCTCCCTCCCTCTCTCTCTCTTCCAGATGACCCTGTGGCCATGATCCCTGTGGTGCAGAGGAGTGTTGGCAGTTCAGCGGTGTCCCTGTCCTCCCTCTCCCTCCTCCTGACGTCTCTCCTCGCACTCCTCGCCCCTCTGCTGCACTGAGACTGAGCCTCCAAAAGAAAATTACCAAAAAACAGCAACAACAACAGACTGACTAATGTGGACTCCAAACAGTTTTGAACCTGTTTCAAACCAGTTTTAAACTTTGGACCGCGCACAACACAAAGACTGAAGCAAGCGCGGGACGCTGTGCACCAATGGAAAAAAAAACATTTTATAATGAAGTTTTCTTTTCTTTTTTTTAATATAAAGGCGATGTGTCGCCTGTGAGACGAGGTGTTTGTTTGACGCTTGATTGAAGTGTTTTTTGTGTGCTTGTTTGCCAGTGTGTATGTGTGTGTGAGAATATGTGGGAGTGAATGGCGTGGTTCCGAGAAAACAAAAGTATTTTTTGAAGGATTTTCCCTCTTTCTTCTGATGGATTTCACCTCACAATTTTGTCTCCAATTCTTGATCTTTTTTCATGTGGACGGTTCCTTTCTAAGCTCCTATCGCATTGTGAAATGAACAAGGAGTGAAGATACCTTTCCATTCATCCACTTGACTTCTAAACAAAAAAAAATAATATAAGTGAACTCTAAAAACTGGAATCTTTCAAGAAGATAACATAACATAAATGTCTATCCAGGTGTAAAAAAAGTGATCAATATTGTACCTCTTGACTCAAAGGCCACAGTCGTAATTCATACCTATGCTATTGTATCACTGTTGTATGAGTTGTATTGTATGGCCAGTGACACACACTAATGCGTCCCTCCAGCCCAGCCTTTACTCCTGTCGAAGTGTAGCATTTGTTCAGTACTCTGGGTGGTGGCTGTCTCTTGCATCATGTACCTGCATCTTTCATTGGAAAACTACAGTTTACAGTCCAGTCTCTTCTGTAAAGCAAACACCCACACACACAGTCTTGGGTAAGAAGCTGGTCTTTTTTCCAAGACACCTACTCATACTACACCACCACCCACACACACACACACACACACACACACACACACACACACACACACACACACACACACACACACACACACACACACACACACACACACACACACACACACACACATACACACACACACACACACACACGCACACACACACACACACAAACACACATTACTGGTACAGTTGGTTTTCTTTACATCCCGCATTATCACACATAATTACACATTATGCCAATACAGAGGTGCCGTTTGGACTGAAGTGATGTAGACACTGAAGCATTTGACAAGTACAGAGTCTGTTTTGTTTACTTGTGTTTTTTCATCCATTTGTATATATTGTAAGTTTTGTAAATACGAAAGATTATAAGGCATATGCTTATTTGTTAAATATTGATAATGTGAAACGAACAAAATGAAAATAAAAACACAAAATTGTTGAGAAAAAAATGCAAATGGCCAGTTCCTTTTTTTTAACTCTTCACAGTTTTGTATGACTTCTGTTCACATAAACCAAGTTCAACATTCACAACAGATTATACATATTTTACAAGACTGTGAAGATCACATCAACTCACCGAGAATGAGGTGAACACAAAATGTGCTTGTGACGGGGCGAGTAGCCGCCGTCACGGCAGTATAGTACTGCCTTCATTGCGTGCGTTGTCTATGTCGGGTTGCAAGTATATGTTTGTTGGACGTGTCTCTGTTTCCCGTCGTTACGTGCACCGTTTATATTCATCAGTCATACATGTCATTCATCAGACCCTTCCCCGTTTCTCCCGTAGTTGTTACATGTATAGGCCTACAATCAAACACTACGGCGAGGCGTAGGCCTACGTCAAGCTACACCTAACATCACAACTCCCGACAGTTTAAGACATTCCCCATTCAATCACATCACGTCCGTTAAAATAATCACACAATGTCTTGTCGTAATGTTCAGTTTATTTAGCTTCAAAGGATTATCATGCCATTATCAAGTCGTTACATGTTTGTCCTACCGGTGTCCATTGTCTCGTCTTGTATAGGAGTGAATGCGGCGTCTTTTCCTGTTTAAAAACACGCAGGGACTTCCTGGTGTTTTCGGGCTGTCCAATCCCTTGTAATTATAACGTAATTATGTTTCGTTGTGCTGTTCCATATTGTTTGGCTATGCCCAAACTCCAGCAAGTGCTATTATGTATACTGTTCGTTTTCTAGATAAATAGATTATTGTTTTGAGCTGTTTATAAGCTTATTCGTATGGTTTGGCCTGTAAACACCCCTGTTGAAATTATGTATATTGGAGTGGACCAATTTGAGGGGTGTGTTCAGGGTTATTTAAACCAGGGTGTTCAGTTTGATGGGGGGAGTGCTTGATATGGAGACGTAAGTCTTGTGTTACTCTACCATTGTTTGACTAGTTCAATTAGTCCGTGCAGATACTTGCATTTTTATTGTCTTGATCGTATTCTTTTGTTTTGACTGTCAAGTCTGTTTATTTTGATAGCAAAAGTATTTATTTTGTTATTCTTTATATCTCTTTATTATTTTTGCCCTTTGGGCCCTAATTGGGAAACAATAAATGCCCATCTTCCGACATCCTGTTGCTGAGTGCTATATTCTAACCACCTCACACCGTTCCGATCACCCCTACCTTTAACAGTGCTGCATGAACAAAGAGTTCAGATAAACCCAAATGAAACAGTAAAACAAAACCCTACTTTTCCCAGCCGGGAAAGTCGGGAATGGGAATTGGGAAGCGGTCAAAAGACACCACGAATGAGCAAAGCTCTCCTGACCCCCCAGGTGGCCGAGGGATTAGTCCTAATCCTGGCCTGTGAGAGGGGGTTAATGAGACATGATGAAAGATAAGGAAGGGGGCTTTTTGCCCATCTGGGATCAGGATTCCCCATTTCGGGCCTAATTGATTATCACTTGAAAGGCTAAACTGATCCACAGGCTGTGGCTCCCTGTCTGGGGCTCGGCTCACCAAAACAACGAGGCAGAGGGGGGCAGGGGGGTGCTGCCACCCCACTGGGTCCCACCGGAGAGGGAAAAACATCAGCACACGGGGCTACTCAGGCTACGATAACAGCCACCTTCTTCTTCTCTCTCTCTCTGTCTCTCTCTCTGTCCCCCCTTCCTCTGCCCCCCTCTCTCTCACTCCATCATCACCCCTATACTTTCATCCTCCTCTGCCTGGGACAGGACTTAGTTCACAGTGCTTGGCCAAACATCCGCAGAGAGAGCGAGAGAGAGGGGGAGAGAAAGAGAGAGAGAGAGAGAGAGAGAGAGAGAGAGAGAGAGGGCATGACAGGAGGGAGAGAGTGTGGGAGGGAGGAGAAGAAGAAGGGAGGGTGTTGGGGTTTTTTTGAGGTGAGAGTAAACTCTCACTCGGGTGTGAGGATGTCACTGTGGCGTTTGCACTCGCACTCTCCCGCACTCCCACTCGCTCTCGCCGCCTCTCGCTGACGCCGTTTCCCCTGAGAAAAAGCGTTGACATCTGTCAGCCCCCCCCGGGCCCCAGCAACACTGGGCGTTTGGTCAGTCACGCCAGCGCCAGAGTCCACGGCACGCCACACCGCGCGCCACGCCGCACCACAGCCAAACAAATTAAACAGCACCACTCTGCGGACAGCCTGCAGCCTGCTGCCACGTTCACCTCCATTTTATATTTGAACATCAGCAGACACAGCCGCGGTGGTCACTCGACTCGGGGACTCAGTTTGATGCAGTGCAAGCTCTGTTGTTGGGTCTTTGGGGGAAGGTCCCCATAGGGAGCCGCTCAGCACAGTTTGCCACTCCATGCGCCCTTGTTGTGTTAGAACCATGACTGCTGGGAGATGGGGGTGAATTTGGTTGCATGTGTGCCTGCTGGGAGCTGACTGCAAGAATCCACTTGAAGTGCAAAGTTAGCTATTTTGGATTTATGTGTTAAGCAGTTTTCCCTTCTCTTTCTCCTGTCTTTTTATATAGCCTACTTGTTTATTGTTTAAAATGTGTTGTTGTGATTGTTCATTTATTGTCAAATTATATAAAGTCAAATTTCGCCCCTTTTTGTAATTATTTTCTTTTAAATATATTTGTTTTTTAGGTATGATTTATTATATATATATATATATATATATATATATAGATAGATAGATTAAGTATCAGTTTATTATCGTTTGCCTTACTTAAACAGTATACAACTCAATAGGCTACGGTTTCGAGATCACACTCACCTGTTCAAGACAGGCTACCTTCCTCTCAATACGTGTTGTTGAAGTACCCTACACTGAGTTTTATAAACAAACAAATATATATATATATATATATATATATATATATATACATATATATATATACAGTGAGGAGCACATGTATTTGATACCCTGCTAAAACAGGAATATAAAATCATCATTTGACAATTGATCTTAATGCCTTAACTCAAAAAATTAGTACAAATCAAACCGCCAAGGACACCAATTTTCTTTGTGATTGAAGAATGTATCGTAAATAGATAAATGTTTTCCTTAAATGCTAGGGGAAGGAAGTATTTGACCCCCTATGTAACCCTATGGGAATTTAACACATAGGGTTAACATAGGGGCAGGCAGATTTTTATTTTTAAAGGCCAGCTATTTCATGGATCTAGGATATTATGCATCCCGATAAATTTCCCTTGGCCTTTGAAATTAAAATAGCCCCACATCATCACATACCCTTCACCATAGCTAGAGATTGGCATGGTGCTTTTTCCAGTAGGCCTATTAGCCTGTTTGATTTGCATTGAGCTCAATGAGCATCAAACAGGCTAATAGGCCTACTGGAAAAAGCACCATGCCAATCTCTAGCTATGGTGAAAGGTATGTAATGATGTGGGGCTATCTTAATTCCAACGGCCAAGGGAACTTTATCAGGATGCATAATATCCTGAATCCATAAAATAGCTGGCCTTAAAAAATAAAAATCTGCCCGCCCCTATGTTAACCCTATGTGTTGAATTCCCATAGGGTTACATTGGGGGTCGAATACTTACTTCCCCCTAGCATTTAGGAAGAACATTTATTTATTTACGAAACATTCTTCCATCACAAAGAAAATTGGCGTACTTAGCGGTTTTATTTTTACTCAATTTTTGAATTAAGACATTAAGATCAATTGTCAAATGACGATTTTATATTCCTCTTTTTAGGCAACTTTAGCATGGTATCAAATACATTTTCTCCTCACTGTATATATATATGTGTGTGTGTGTGTGTGTGTGTGTGTGTGTGTGTGTGTGTGTGTGCGCGTGTGTATGTGTGAGAATGTTCTTATCATGAGCCATTGCATTATTTTTCATTTAAGTAGGCTATTACAGTGTCCAAGTCCATAGAATTTATGCCTGCTTGGACCTAGTTTGGGCTATACAGTATATATTCCTAATGATCTGGCTGGTTGGCTCACTTACCATATAGATTTAGAGCTGAGCACACCCTGGACTATGTGCATCGCTGTGACTTTATTGAATGAATGCGTGAGCATCCTAGCAGGGCACTATACTGGACGCAATTTAATTCAGATTATGTACATCATGGTTTCATCATCGGTGGGTTACTATCTATGGTGTTTATAATGTGATTGGTTAAAATCCTGTCCTCTGGATGGTCACGAGACCCAATCAGATCAGCCGATTTTTCGGAGTTACAGATTACAAATACGGAAATAGAAGAGGGAAGGTGTAAACGTCAGCGTTGTACTTTTTTTTTGTACTTGGATCCTTATAACACGTTGCCGTTTACTTATGGTTATTTAATAAATTCTAGAAATTATTTCGATAGTAAATCAATTTTATTTGTTTTTCGTTCTATGGAGTTTTTGCAGCTTCTGTCATGTGCGTGTATCGTGTTTACGGTCGGGATGTTCTCGACTGGACTGTGAGTAAATGCCTCCACCACCACCACCAACACAGCAGCGTAACTTTGTATGTCATCTCATGCAAGTTATAACTTGCAAATAGCATGCATGCATGCATTCAGTCACGATCATTTTTGTGTATGTTGACGCTGGCTCGAGTGCTAATACAGTACATAACCACCTACCACTACTACCATCATTGGTAGGTTAGGACCAGCTTGACATCTTTAATAGGTTAGCAAGAAGGCTAAATTATGAAGTTTACTACCCCTTTTGCACAAAACAATTAGCCTAAAGGACCGGATGGCTGTGTCAGGTTTACATGAAATGTTGTTAGACCTCACATGGACTGTCCTCCTAGCTCCATAACCTTATCAATGCCTTTAAATCATAGTCAACCTCATCAATTCAACTTTATGTTTTGGGTTGTTTCAAGGACCGATCTGAAAAAGATGAGGGCTACACAAAGTGCTGATAAAATCCAGTTCCTCCCTTTCCTTACCACTTGTCTAAAGTAAGTATATCTTTATTAGTAGTTGTAGTATTAGTTAGTATCCAGCATTTGTTCATTTGTTACCATTGAACCAGCTATCATCATCCAATGTTTTGGCTAGTTTGTGAACGCACAAAAGAACAACTTGACACTCTTCATAAGAATATCATGAAGACCTCCAGGGATCTGTGTTGACTAGTGTAGTGTCTTAGAAGGCAGATAGAAGAAACCTGATGCATGATTACAACATGGAAGGGCAACCCTGAAGGACAAATGAATAAAAAATACAAGCTAAAAAGCATATTGAATTTTGCAATGTCTTGACCTATAGAAACAGTAGAAAAGGCTGTCCATTCTGCTGCCATGGTTTCGTCCATCAGACACCAGTGCAGGCATTGAATCAATAAAGTTGTCCATGTATACACAAGGAATTTAATCTGCAAAGTACGGATCCCCATCACCAGGCATTCACTCATTATTACTCTGATTTCTTAATATTAGGACCCAGATGATTGTGTGTGTCTGTGTGTTATTTGTTTTCCAGTAACCTAGGATGGCTGTATTATGGCATTCTGAAGAAAGACGGCACATTGATCATTGTGAACACAATCGGGGCCTGTCTACAGACTCTGTATATACTGTCTTACTGCCACTACACCAAAGAAAGAGTGAGTACTAAGAACTTTACTCAGCAAACGGACACAGCTCAATTATTCAACAGGGTTTGATGGGGGTCATTGTTCATCAGCATCTCTCGCTGCTAGGATCTGAACCTTCTTGCAAACTCACAGCAAATATCCAAATAACCATTTATAGCCTAACTCTTTGAAGGCATCCCTACTGTATGTAGGCCATACTGTATG
>NC_084999.1:23437212-23459712 GCF_963854185.1 Sardina pilchardus
CGGGGGCTTTTCGCTGGAGTTGTTTTTCGTAATGCGGGTTGCCAGGTTACCCCATCATGCCCATGTAAGTGCTCCCGTAGTGCGTCAGCTCGAGATCAGATCTGGTCGCTCGCCCGTTTTTTTGGCCGCGCGCGGCGCGACAAGTGACAAAAGCGGTGAGTCTTATTCAGCGATCTAAATCAGGGACCCATATGTGAGAAGCGTTTTCATAACTGTCGGCTGCAACCAGCCTGTGCTGGCATGGTTCGGCCCAAATGTGAGATCTAACTGAACGAGAACGTGCGCGACAGGTGTGCAGGCGCAGTCATGAATATTCAGACCAGCCTGATCAGAGCGAGAACACGTGTACAGGATCGTGTTCTCTTGTGCTGCATGTTGCTGTTGGCTGTGGGGAGAGTACCATATTCTCCTGGGTCAATGTGGGAATGGATGTGGTTGTGCACACTGACAGGTATAATGCTTTCTGTATTTTTGATGTGCCGTCATCTTAAATCTGTCCTCTCCTGCACTGTTACTGTAGATCATATTTAATATGTCCCATCTGTACTGTTGAGATGTGTTCATCTTAAATCCGTCCCCTCCTGCGCTGTTAGAGGTGCTCCTATTTAATATGTCCCCTCTGCACTGTTGAGATGTGTTCATCTTAAATCTGTCCCCCCTGCTCTGTTAAAGCAACACTAAAGCACTTTTCCTCTGTCACATGCACGCTATTTATTTCTCCAGCCAGTAACGATCTCCACAGACAAGGTAGAGTAGGATTTTATGAAAGTATGATGTATTGCAACATCGAAGCACACAAAGTCGAATTTGTAGTTTTTTTCTGTCTTGTTCCATCGAACTACAGATCCGCTACCAGATCAAACAAACTTACATAGTGCGGTTAGAGCAGATATGAGGGCCACGAAGTGACTGCAGAAGTGCCGTTCACCCTGTCACGAGTTGATGAACCACTGAAATGATTTTGGGAACATTATTTTAAGGTGCAAAAAAACTGTATAGTGTTGCTCGAACTGTGCCAGTCTCAAATGTGCCCTCTGAGCTCAGTTAGATGTTAAATGGTTCCCCTCCCCTGCAGTCTAAGTTGTGCTCACCTCTAATCCTTCCCCTGTGTGCCCCGCAGGTCCCCAACACACCAGGCATCGTCACCAGCCTCATTCGCTTCTTCCTCTTCTGGAGTTTGGGATCGGGAAGTGAGGGCAAGCCCCCCTACAACCCTCTCTCCACATAGACGAAGTGCTGCACCCACCACCAAGTGCCTTCTTCCTGGAACTTTCTCCTATGTGCTCTTAGAAACAGCCTCCACTTCCCTGCTTCTCTTGAAGGTCTCTCCTTCTTCTGAGGCGACTACAGTTCAGTTTGTTTTACATGTATGGTTACCGATGTCAGACTCTCGTGGTATAGCTGAAAAGGGTTGAGCCGTGTAGGTTGGTCAAGTACAGTACATTATAGAAAAAGCCTGTTTGACTCTCAAAGAACGGCCCCCACCTCGGGCGAAAAGAAGTGATTGACTTCCGAAGCTCACGAGAGGGAGGGGAGCGGTTCTGTGTCCCAAATGGCCGCGGGACTTGTGGGACAAGCGTCTTAAGTCATCCCCACCTGCGAGGTTTCAGTTCATTGCACTTTAAAGTGAGGAATGACTCAACTTATCTGTTAAAGAATGCTGGTTTGTCCGGGGGTCATTTTCAGGTACCTGTCACTTATCCACTATTATGACCTCACACGTGTTTGCAATATGTAGTTCATGTAGTTTCCTTTGTCCCTTTCTCAATATTCTGTATGTTTAGAGAGTTTACTTGCCAAAATGTATTTTTCAATACAGTGTTTTGTTGTTTTTCAACTTAATATTCAGTCGATTCTATCAAATCCCCTTGCAAAACTTAAGAAAGACTGTATTACTGTACTTCATCGACACATGTGCATTTCCGCGCATCTACAAGAAAATTACAAGATATTTCTGAATGCCATTTTGAGGCCTTACAATTTCGGCCTTGACGATTTCTTTGTGAAATCACCTATGACCTGTTGACAATGCATAGCTCAGTAGTGGGCGTTCTTTTCTCTATACATTCCATTCCTTCCTACAGTCTTGTGTCACCCACATTCCCTCCACACAGACGGCTCTTTGTCTTGTTCGTGTGCTGGGGTGTGCGCTGGTATTGCTGTGGTGTTGCTGACGTTAGCATGTCATCTCTCCTACACTGCCATGTACATCAAGAGAGTACCCACCAGAGCCAGAGCTACCGGGGAGTCGGCCAGCTGCCCTCTAACCTCTATGTGACCTTTATCTGACCTTTGTGGGAAGGGGAAGAAGCTCTTTTTTATGCATAGGGGGGGTCGCTGTGCCCACCAAGCCACAGTTGTCTTTGACAAAGAGCCAGTGTACAGGGTGTCATTCCACATACGTGTGTGTGTGTGTGTGTGTGTGTGTGTGTGTGTGTGTGTGTGTGTGTGTGTGTGTGTGTGTGTGTGTGTGTGTGTGTGTGTGTGTGTGTGTGTGTGTGTGTGTGTGTGTGTGTGTGTGTGTGTGTGTGTGTGTGTGTGTGTGTGTGTGTGTGTGTGTGTGTGTGTGTGTGTGTGTGTGTGTGTGTGTGTGTGTGTGTGTGTGGACAGGTCTGGAGTTGAAACTGTGACCAGTTGTAGATGCTTTTGCGTCTTTGTTGTTTGCCTGTTTGTTTGTTTGTTGCTTGTTTGGAATGAAAACCTGAAGCATTGTTGGTCAAAGATTTTACACCTTCCCCTCTCCCTCAGTTTAGTGTGATCTTCAGCAACAGCTACTGTAGCCACTCTGCAGAGGAGGAGGACGTTGATGGTGAGGTGATGATGATCCCTCAGACATTTCTGTCCAAGGGCGTACTCCAGCCACTAATGGGGCTCTTCTGATAGGAGTTTTACCACTAAGAGTTGGCATATCTGGGAAGCTACTAAACCACATACTTAAGGCCCTTTCACACAAGATCACCACCATTATCAGACACAATATTTGCATGAGGATGGCCTCCATTGTCATGAAAAATACATTTCAGAGAGAATCTGAAATTATTTCATCCTGGACGTGTAAAGACTGATAAGAACGGAGAACACATGTATTTAATTAGCTCTGTGATTTTGTGTGAACATTTCATCAGACAAATTTGGACATGCTGTGAAATGGCCTTTGGGGGGGGGGTTGATAATTGACAGAAACTTCTATGAGTCCAGGGGTGTTAATATAAGGTCCATAGAGTCAGTTTAGTGTAGTGCCACTGCCGTTGTTGCTAAATGAAAGGGATTGTGTTTTTATAACTATAAATGACTATTATTCATGAGTGACTTCTCATTACACTGGCTGGTGACTCTTCTCAGTTGTGTAGACCAAAAGACTTTACTTCGGGACTTCACTCTAAATCCTGTGGTATGTTTGCCTTCGTCAGTTGGTCACTTTTGCACATGATGGCTCAGGGTCAACAATCGGAGGCTATCTGTTGTCTGTCTTTAGTCTGTTTTAATGGACTGTAGGTGAAGATGACTAGTGGCCTATATGGCGCTCGCCACACATTCTCATGAATACTTTCTAGAGGATTCCGGAGGGAGTGCTAGAATCTGATGCTGCTCTAGGCGATAACAGGGTTTTACTTCGGCTTCTTCTCCTTAATTAAAAAAAAAAGTAGGACTTCAGGTATCGCCTTGCCCCTTGGCAGCAGTTTCCGTCGCAATAGCCGTATGAGATAAGTGTCGGCTTTCCCACGTGAAAAGGACAGATTGTCCTCACTGGCTAGGGTGTGTAAGCTTTAACTGTTGTCTGCATGTGCGGTCCTCCTCTACATCAGATCCCAGTCCTGCATACGGTTTCCATTCAGCCCACTACACGGCCACAGTATTCTTTTCTGCTAACCTAAGCGTAGCTTGCTGCTTTTAACATTTTACAAACTTTAAATCATACGCTTAACGGTAGCTCTTACAAAACAATGTGTGAAATCTAAGATTCTAGGAAAATGGCAGAGGATCGTAAAGCAGACTGAATTTTGTGTGTTTTAATGATGTTTTACAGTATTTTGTGACTGTGTCAGTTCAAAAGTAATATGTTTGATATGCCAAGAAAGTGTCACTGTCTTGACTGCCCCTTGACTGTTGACATGTGAAAACAGTGTTTCTATGTTCCATTTTCTATGTTCAATTGTAGAACAGCTATAAGGGTACTGTATGCAAGGCGATTGACAAGACGCAGGGCAAAAGTAAAGTTGATTGCTTTAAGAAACACACACACACACACACACACACACACACACACACACACACACACACACACACTCAAACACACACTCAAACATCACTAACACACATACATACACACCACCACCACGTTCAAACCCCAGTACACACGGGGACCCGGGAGATTCCCCCATCTCACCCCATCTCTCTCTCTCTCCCACTCCTGTCAGTCTCTTCACGGTCCTAAACAAAAAGCCCCCAAAGACATATACAATACAATACAATATATGATATAAATGTGTCAGCCTCTGAATGGACTTGCAGAAATGGCATACTGTAAAATAGGCTCACCTCTCATGTATTTAGGCTACTTTCATGTCATTTTAATATCCAGCACAATGAGTTTGGTGTTTCATTCAATCATCCAGCGGGTGGCCCTCGACTTACTTTATTAGCCATCATGGCCCCCTATGGAAAGTAATGGTCCGCACCTGCTCTATACTGTATCTCTCTGCTCCAAGTGCGTTGAGACTCTTAGATACATCCCAATTTACATTGAGCTGTGTCGGACACATATGGGCACATGGATGTCTGTGTTGTTGGCTTAGTGAAATAACTAAACACTTTATAAGTATTTTTTACACATTTCAGACATACCTATCTATCTATCATACTGTATGTCTGAAATGTGTAAAAAATACTTTATAAAGTGTTTAGTTATTTGTAGTAATGATGTTCCTTGTTCTACAGTTAAGGGGTGTTCCCACAGTGGCTGAACAACAGCCAAGCCTGTTTCACATATTATGGCATGATGTGAGATTCAACAACAATGCACAACTGGCTTGTGGCAGTCGCAGACACGCTGCATATTTTACTGTGCGTACAACCCCCGACACAGGAAAAGTTGTGACGTTGTGAAAAAAATGCAAATAATGAACAGAATGTTATCATTTGCAAATCTTGTAAACCCATATATAGCTGCAAAAAGGACACAGACAACATATCAAATGTCAAACTATTTTCAACAGAATGTGAGATACAACACAATACACAAATTGTTGACAGCAGGTGCAAATACGCCACATGTTGTAGTACCCAGGATCTACCAAAGAACCAAAACAGAGGGAAAAACACACATCCCCTTCATGAGCAGTCCACGGGGGTTATCAGCAAGCATCAGTGTTTCATTGAATTAGGCCCACAACACCTCCAGAAGGCTTGACCGTGGTGTGTGTATGCCCCAGACTAAACCTGCGATACATTCATTGTGTGTTTGGACACATCACAAACAGAAACATGGTGGAGTCCCACTCCAGAAACACACAGCATCAGGACTTCACATATCTCTCTGAGTCCATTCATGTTCTAACATGGCCACAAAATAGTCTGAGCAACTCAGCCATAGCCATTGTGTTGCCTTTACAGCAGCCTCCTTTACAACCATTTGCAACTCCTTTACAGCCATTTTCAGTGAATGTCCTCCAAACCAAAATCAAAGTGTTGTGGTTGACGTTGCTCTAACGCCTCTAACGCCTATCTTCACTGGTATTTGTGTGTGCTTGCTGGCCTTATTCCCTTACTCCAATGTTCTGCAGATTCCTTCTAAAGGCTTCCTCCATTGCATCTTCAGAGGTGTAACTGTATGATGTGGTGTATTATATGGAGCTCTGTGCCATGTGCTAGGCTGTGTGAGGAGATATCTGTGGTCGAAACGATAATAAATTGTATATGCTATTCATTTTTGAGGTCTCCGTGTGAGTTATGTTTGCTAAGGGAGAGGGAGCGAGATGAAACGATAGTGTTGGATGATTTGTGTGTGAGAGAGAGAGTGTGTGTGTGTGTGTGTGTGTGTGTGAGTGAGTGAGTGTCCACTGCGCACACGCAACTTCTGAGCAAGTGCGTGTGTGAGAGCGGTGGGAACAGCCTTTGTGCTGTTTCTCAGTGCACCGCTGTGCCCGCATCACTTCCTGTGATCAGAAACCGAGCCTTTGGCCAGACACAACACAGAGACGCAGAGAGGGAGGGGTGGAGAGAGGGAGAGAGAGGGAGAGAGAGAGGGAGGGAGGGGTCTGTTCTGCTTATTGGGAAAAAAATCAGCCACAGGTGCAGCTGTCAGCTGTGACGTTGTTCAATCACTTTGCTCCAAAAACCAGACCCCCCCCCCCGCCACCTCCTGTCTATGTGATACAATCAGACAGCACTCACATGCTCCTACACATGCACACACACACACACTCACATGCTACAGCGCAATCCTGAGTGTATCCAGATGGGTCCAGACAGATGGAGAGATGGGTAAGAATTGGGTTTCCAAAGCACTGGACATCTGAGATGGGGTAGGACTACTAGGGGAAGGAAAGACTGGCCTTCTGTATGAAAAAAAGAAGGGGGGGGCGGTGGACAGGAAACGTAAGGAGCGCAAACGGGTGTTCCAGAGGAGTGGGTATAACAGAGAGCGCCATGGGTGGAGGGACTCATCTGTGGCGACATGGAGACTAGAGAATAAACACAGGCAGTCTCAGAGCTCAAGGGTGTGTGTGTGTGTGTGTGTGTGTGTGTGTGTGTGTGCGTGCGCGCGCATTTGTGTGTGTGTGTGTGTCTGTGTCTGTTTAATGGAGACCCCCTTAAAGTGGTGGGAAGGAGATGTCATTTGTGTTTGTGGGAGTGGGAGTGCTATGGTGTGTGTATATGTAAGTGTGTTTCTGTGGGTTTTTTTTTTTTGCTTGAGCATAGACAGAGAGGAAGAGAAGATGCGTGTTGTGATTGTGTTGTCCTGGAGAGGACAGGGGTGTGGTATTTCTGGCCTATGTTTAGGGAGAGAGAGTGTGTGTTTTGAGCTTGGGTGGGAGACAGGGTGTCACAATTACTTAACAAGGCAAGGGGATCCTTGATTTTACGTGTGTGTGTGTGTGTGTGTGTGTGTGTGTGTGTGTGTGTGTCTGAGAGAGGTCAGAGTGAATGTGTGTGAAAGAGTTGACTGTGTGTGTGGGATAGCACAGCATGGTGTGAGTGTGTGTATTTAATCAGTGCAACAATGGAGGCCAGCTCAAAAACAGGATCTCTCTGTTTCCTGAGACACAGATTCTGTCTGAGACACACACATACGCACACACACAAGTCTACCCTACACACTCTGAAGTTACCAGCTTCCATTGTTGCCATGATAACAGGGACACAACACACACACACACACACACACACACACACACACACACATACAGTCCTGTCTGAAAATCACACACACACATACACACCACGCCCACCATCTTGTGCATACATACAGTATACAGTATACTTAAAGACTTTAATAAATCTCTCAATTACAGGTAGAGGAACGCTAATCAGCCCTTACAGCTTAGGACCTACCATACGCAGCCTTTTTGCTGCAGGATCACAACACTAATTACATTAAATAAAAGTACATAGCAGCTGCAGCAAATACTCTCCCCACATTAATACACCTTTGCTAAATCCTTTATTATCAATTGCTTACAGAACAGTAACCTAAACTTACCTAAATTAGTGACAACCTAAATTAATCTATCTACCTTGAAGATGAAACATAATCATGCTGGTTTTGAAAATTTTTGCAACATCTAAGCCTTCTTACGCAAATGGATTGAGGTCAATAGACACCATACTACCATACTGCATAGGTTACCTTTGAATAGCTGTTCCTAATCAAATGTTGCATTATGTAGGTTTGTAATTGTACTTATACTTACTAAATGAAAAAGCCTATTTTTAGTTTGTTCATTCAGTATCCATGGACACTTTTATTCCGATTAGAAATGGAATAACTGAATAAAAAATCTCATATGAACATAGCCTGGCTAGCGCCACCACTCCTCATTCTCAATGAGAAGTGGTCTGGGAATCAAACTTTCATTTTCTCGTATTTGAAAAAATGCCTAGATCCGTTTATTGGGCGCCACGGATGTCTATCAAATGCGTCTGTGCATAGCTCATCATCGTCTTACTTTCCCCTTTGTTCTGTGATTGGTCCCCTATCTGAGGCAAAAATTAGGGTGGTTGTTTCCAGGCTGCCTTAGCAGCGTGAGTGAAATTGCGTGCAAGGCAGCATGGGAACACCCAGGCTAATATCAATACCTTAGTCGGCATAAAAATGCCAGATCCAACCAGAATTTTTATCGGAATGAATGAGGTGGTGTATTACATTCCTTTTCTGACTGAACAGCCATGTAGACCTATACGGACAATCGGATTGACAGCTGTACCTTCTCAAGGAAAGATTCTAAAGCGTTTGAGAGTACCTGATCAAAATATACCATACCCCATGTGTTCCATGCCCCATGCCACAAAATTTTTATTTGAGTTGAATCGGTATGAGAGAACTGTCCATGTAAATGTGGCTAATATAGCTCAACTCAACTCAACACGTTAATAACCTAACCTGTAATTAATTTATCTGCAACGTGATGTCTGCTTTACTGTTTTTTTTGTCTTTCTCCTCACCTCGTTCACACCTGGTTTACATCGTGCACCACTGCAAGAGTTTTTCCGGCCGCACCGGAGTACCTACTCCGGGCCCGAGGCAAGGACTTGATTCAGCCCTGTAGGAGTTCCCGGAATGTTGCGTTATAGGGCAGTTTGTCCAATGGAAATACAAAAAATAAAATAACCCTGGGTCCAGTTCCTGTAGTGGAAACTGGCCATATATGGCATATGGGGTAAAGAGAACTCAAAGGCAACTGTCTTATCAGCACACCTGATATGATGTAAATGTGACCATGTACTGTAACATGTTAAGTTCTTAATCCAAACCCCGACCTACATTTTGTAATGACATACTTATGTAAGGACATTGTACTTCAACTGATATTACCAAAACCATTTCTGTGAATAACTGAAAAATAAGTTCTGAATGTCATCTTCCTAATGTAGATAGCAGGCAATATCATATCATAAAAGCATATTTATAGTTGTATAGGGTATCTTAATCTACTCTTTTAATATTAATAAGAATGAAATCAACAATACTAATAATGATAAGAGAAAGAATGATAATGATAACAACAGCAACAACAACAACAACAGTCATTAATGATTAAGGAGACAGACAAACAAACTCTCCCTCTTTCACACTCACACACACACAAACATAATGCTGCAACAATAACAACAACAACCACAGCTATCTGAGTTAGGCTGTTGTTCCAGTCTAGCGTTGGTATGTGAAGGGGTGCTGATGCCTCACGTGCGGATTGGTGGAGAGGTGAGTGATTTAGGGGTCTCTCTCGCCCTCTCTTGCTCACTCACTCTTTCCTCTCGGGCTCAGGATCCTGCTAATGACAGGGTAGGATGGTTGATCAGGCGCCTGACCTGAAGGCCAGAAAATGCCAGCTGTGTGTGTGTGTGTGTGTGTGTGTGTGCGTGTGTGTGTGTGAGAGAGAGAGAGAGAGAGAGAGAGAGTAGTGCTGATCCTGACTGTGTTTGTAATTACATAGGTGTGTGTGTGTGTGTGTGTGTGTGTGTGTGTGTGTGTGTGTGTGTGTGTGTGTGTGTGTGTGTGTGTGTGTGTGTGTGTGTGTGTGTGTGTGTGTGTGTGTGTGTGTGTGTGTGTGTGTGTGTGTGTGTGTGTGTGGGTGTGTGTGGGTGGGTGGGTGGGTTGGTGAGTGTGTGGGATGGATGTCTAGTCAGCGTGTGGCGTCCGCCCCTGTCAGTAAACCCGAGAGGAACACACACCTGTGTGCTCCCCAGCTGTTGTTTTGAATGGAAGAAGAGCAGGAGGAGGAATGTGCTTCCCTCTTACTTTTTTTACACTCTGCCCTTGTCTGTTTCCATCTCATAGCGCCAAGCCTCTGTCTGTTTCTCTCTCTCTCTCTCTCTTGCTCTTTCTCTTTCTCTGTCTTTCTCTCTCTCACTCTTTCTCAGTCTTTCTCTCTCCCGGCGCGCGGTCTTGCTCTTTCTCTGCCTATCTCACTCTTTGTCTCCAGTCTTGCCGCCTGTCCTGTTTTCAGCAGGCCACATTAGTCAAAACAGACCCCCCCCCCCCTGGCCATCAGCTCACACACACACACACACACACACACACATACAGTGCATACACTTACATACACGTGCATACAGACAGACATCCTGACTTTGTGTAGCTATTTTCAGTCAAACTTCCTTACCACACACAAAAAAAAAATCCTTACAAAAGGAGAAGCTCCATAAAAGCTTCTTAGTATTCATGTACTGACACTCAAGGGCGAACAAACAATTGATTGAGTTTTTGTCCACACACACAAATACACTCGCACAAGCTATGTCATCTGCTGAGAGCCACTTACACACATAGCCAAGAGCATTCTGGGCAACAGGTGAGGTCAGTAGTGGCAGACTATAAAGAAGTCTGGGTGGGTTCTTTGGCATGTGGATCTCTCTCTTTCCCTCTCGCTCTCTCTCTCTCTCTCTCTGTGTGTGTGTGTGTGTGTGTGTGTGTGTGTGTACATGCAGTTGTCTCATGGAATTTATTGGCGAGGATGTGCAGAGTACAGATTTTGGGGTTACTATTTAGAGATTTACAATCTGCATTTTTCACTTTTTACTGTAACATCTGTCCACAGATACCCCCCATGGCTGTTCAGCAGTGTGTGTGTGTGTGTGTGTGTGTGTGTGTGTGTGTGTGTGTGTGTGTGAGACTGAGTGAGACAGTATTTCAGTCCCTATTTTGTCAATCACGTTCCATACTTGTACACACACGTGTTAAAGTGTTAACAAAACAAAACCTTTATTTTGTTTTAAATGCCTCAAATGGTATACATTTTGGAAAAAATGTCACAGATGGGTTATATTCCAGGTCTGATGTCAATATCTAGACTACATTTCACCGTTGACTCTGCAGGCTTAATCTTGATATCTTTACTTAGTTAACCAGATGTGATGTGGTCAACCAGAAGTTTGCACTCCTTCAGGTTCAGCCGCTCATCTCCATCCCCGTCTGCATACTTCAGGAACTCCATCACTACCTCATTGGCCTCACCCTGCACACAGAGAGAGAGAGAGAGAGAGAGAGAGAGAGAGAGAGAGAGAGAGAGAGAGAGAGAGAGAGAACAGTTTAATCCTTATGGACTGATTGGTCCATCTCAATAGTAAAAAAATAAATCTCCCAGTCATTAAGGCGACAGACAAACACACACACACACACACACACACACACACACACACACACACACACACACACACACACACACACACACACACACACACACGCACACATACCCGAACATAATGCTGGAACTTCTCGTTAATCATATCATAGACATCTATAATGCGCAGGAAGCCGCCATCTGAGTACTCAGCACACACTTGACCAGCGTCGACTGGAGGATCGACCACTAGAGGAACAACCATCACTGAGGAAGAGAGAGAGAGAGAGAGAAAGATAGAGATTAATTTTTTATTTGTTTCTTTTTATTATTATTATTATTATTATTATTATTATTATTATTATTATTATTTTTATTATTTATCTTTGTATTAAAATAGTAATCATTTCTTTCTGAGAGAGTTGTTTTACTCAAGTGTGTTAAGTCAACTGGAGTTCTAGAGATAGAGTCCAATACAATACATAGGTTTAGCCTCTAGAGGGAGTTTATGTGTGATTAGCTATAGGCTTCACAATAATGGGCCAATTTGTATAGCCTACGCGCATGCCTTGCACATGCAGTCTTTTCCTAGTCTATGCTATGACTTGTTTGGGGACTTTTGTTAGCTCTATGAATATGACTGTCTTCATCCAGGCTTCAATGTCCTGCTCTCAGAGAGCCTGCCCTGTACAGATTCACCTGTCGAGTCTGCTGTGAACACACACATGAATGAGGGTCTGGTGACTTGTAAACTCTTAAACCTCCAAACTGCAACTGTTTCTGTCCTTGCATTCCTGCCTGTCCCAGCACCCATTCCACCTGCATTTCCTGCACTTGCTCACACAATGGAGAAGAGGCGTCCATTTTGGAATCTCAGGCAGCTGAGCCTCTTCAAGATCAGCACATTCTACTCTGACTGCTGAGCATGGCACCAGTGTTATACACATTTGGCCTATTCCTTTCAGTGAGAATGTGAAGTACTACCACTTCACATTTAGATTACTATTAGATCCAGTACATTGCATGAAGTCTCACCTGAAGGGAAACTTGGTCACACACACAAACAAATGACATTTCTGCAATACTAATGTGGCATTGTCCAATTTCACAACTTCAGAATTTCTCCTTAAGATTCTAAGATGCTATTATCACTATGTTGTACATGTTGTCTTACAGATCACTATTTTTTATAATTATTCTTTCTCGGAGCATTGCTCAAGTACCCCAGTCCAGAGTCCTCTGATAACCATTTCTCCTTCAAATTCTTCCCTATTTTATCATTTGGAGTGGAGTTGATCCAATCTGTTGTGTGCTGATGAGTCCAAATGGTTAGACTTGCTCATCTGGACTCTTACCAGGACAGGTTGCCTTCTTCCAGTAAAGCATCTCAAACTGACCTTTCTCAAGATGGACTGCTGACAGCAGACTGAAAAGGCTCAACACTGCCACCCAGGGTCCGTATCCAGCCATCGCACACTTGTCTCGGTCAACTATTTTGTATAAAAACACACCTGCCCAAAACACAGCATGGTTATTAATACACGTAGTGTGTAATTAGCACGTGTAAGGTTTTTGGAGACCAAAGAAAAAAGAGCATGTCTGTGGCACCCTGCTACCTCTCACACCCGGAAATATTTGCTTCTTATTCCAGTCTCTATTTTTAGCTTTGACATTTCCACAATGTGCCTGTGTGTGTGTGTGTGTGTGTGTGTGTGTGTGTGTGTGTGTGTGTGTGTGTGTGTGTGTGTGTGTGTGTGTGTGTGTGTGTGTGTGTGTGTGTGTGTGTGTGTGTGTGTGTGTGAATGTGTGTGCGTGCCTTCCATGTCACTTATCAACTTGCCTGTGTTTGACACTTGTCACCAAGCTTTCAGAACCTCCAAGTGAGATGTAATTGTCTAAAATCCTGTTGCAAATCAGGTTTTGAGTTTGCCCCCTCCATACTAACATCATGTTCAACAGTTCTTGAAGGTATTTGCCATGTTTTTAAACAATGAAGCATTGAAAAATCATCCCACAAACTGAAAAAGACAAATTGCATAACTACAGCGGAGGACTTTATTCATGCTAGCATACCATTAAAGGGGAAGCCCAATGTTAAATGGGTGTTAGATACTGTATGTTAAGAAGGCCTATGACCATAAGTTAGTCATGGATGAGAGGTGACCCTCTCCAGACCCAAAGCATTCCCGAACTTAACCAGTTTTGTTAGCCTTGTAGATGGATTAAAGCAACATTAAAGAGTTTTCTGTACCTTAAAATAATGTTGGGTGTATACGCACTTCTGCATTCACTTCACGGCCCTCTACAAGCTACAGTATAACCACACTATCTAAGTTTATCAAATCGGGTAGCGGATCTATTGTAGCCTACGATGAAATGAGTCATAAGAAACTACAAATGTTACTTGCTTTGATGTCGCAATACATCATAATTTAATAAAATCATGCAACATACTCCACCTTGCAGCAGAGGAGAAGTGCTTTAGTGTTGCTTTAAAAGAAGCGATTTGTGTGCAATATGAGACATGCCCGGCTGCTAGCGCTGCACTATGGAAGAATTGGTAAAAACTGGCTAAGTTCGGAATGCTTCGCTTTGGGTCTGGATAGGGTCACCCCTTGTCCATGACTTAAGGTCATACTTAATACATCTAAAACCCAATTAACACTGGATTTCCCCTCTAAGTTTTCATAGTGTGTTACTGCCTTGATATGTAGATGCGCTAAAGTTTTCCTGGTAATCTGATCAGCATACAATAGTCAGACACTAGGCTTTTCACACAGAACATCACAGTGTTGAAGTAAAGGTGTTGCCACATCACATGTGGTAAATTCAACCCTGGCCTGTTTGCAGAAAGATTTCTCCACTTACAGTAACCAAACCAAAAATGACAACTAGCATGCGCATGAAACCTTTCCTTATCCACAGTACAAAGGGAAAGTGATCCGTGTCTTTCACACAAGAAAAGAAAGGAGTGGTCTACAGGGGAGTCAGATCAGAAAGGATTTGGGTTTAGTAAACAACAGGGCCAAACAGACTTTACAAAGACAAGATTGGAGCCGGATGTCTGAGGGAGGGCAGGAGGAGAGGGGGATGAAAAGGAGAGGGTGGGAATCCATCTGCTTCATATGCAGAGGTAAGGCAGGTATAAGGCACGGGGGAATTGAAGAGAGAGGGGGAGTGTAGTGTGTCTTACCTGGATCAGGTGGAAGGGATGTGCTGCTTTCTCTGCCAAAGTCAACAGGGCCAAAGAGAGAGATGAGCAAGAAGGAGGGTGTGATCATCTGACTTTCCCCCAACCAAAACAGGTCAGACAAAGACAGGAACACAGGGTGTGTCTTTGTGTGCGCGCACGTTTGTGAATGTGTGTAGTGTATTATGTATCTCTTATAATAGACTTACTTGCTTACAAATAATAACTAATTACCCTGCACCTGCTTATTAATTCAATCTTGAGCAAACATGTTGCCATTACTGTAAAGCTTCCTGCCAGCTGCAGCCATTCTTGTCTGTGCTGGCATTTTGTCCTGGTCTGTGATGCCTTACTTACGCTTATTGTGCCATGGGTAACACTGCTTGACTGACAATGTGTGTAATTTGTGTACTTTGTGCACTTTGTGTACTTTGTGTGTTCTTTGTGTGTACTTTGTGTGTACTTTGTGTGTACTTTGTGTGTGTGTGTGTGTACTTTGTGTGTGTGTGTGTGTGTGTGTGTGTGTGTGTGTGTGTGTGTGTGTGTGTGTGTGTGTGTGTGTGTGTGTGTGTGTGTGAATGTGTGTGCGTGCGTTCCATGTCACTTATCAACTTGCCTGTGTTTGACACTTGTCACCAAGCTTTCAGAACCTCCAAGTGAGATGTAATTGTCTAAAATCCTGTTGCAAATCAGGTTTTGAGTTTGCCCCCTCCATACTAACATCATGTTCAACAGTTCTTGAAGGTATTTGCCATGTTTTTAAACAATAAAGTGTGTGTGTCTGTGTGTGTGTACTTTGTGTACTTTGTGTACTTGTGTGTGTGTGTGTGTGTGTGTGTGTGTGTGTGTGTGTGTGTGTGTGTGTGTGTGTGTGTGTGTGTGTGTGTGTGTGTGTTTGTTGTTGGGACTGGTAACATTGCTGGGGAGTCCTGCTTGGCCATGGCCAACAGGAATTCCCCTGCAAAAAAAACAAAAGTAAAAAAATCTAATTGCTGGATAAATTGCTATTGAAAAAAGCAACAATATATATTCCTGGACTTTATCTCCGTATCATGAACTTGTCCAAGAGCACCCTATACGTGGACTGAGTCAACCAAGAGCTACCAGCCTCTTTCGCTGAAACATTTATATTTGTTTCATGTGTGTGTGTGTGTGTGTGTGTGTGTGTGTGTGTGTGTGTGTGTGTGTGTGTGTGTGTGTGTGTGTGTGTGCATCCATGCGATGTTGGGCAGATGGATCCAACCCTCTGTTTGGATCTGGCCACAAGTGATGTCCTCTCTGTGCTGCATGTAGATTGTATTGATGGTTGCCTGCAATCATCCCTTATTTTCATTTACCCGAGATGACATTCGAGGTCTGGGCATGATGGCCAAAAACACTTGGATAGAGAGAGCTACCTGAATGTGTGAAAATTACCTTGCTACAATGTAGCTTGTTGGTAAGTCTTTGTGCACCCATACATTATACAATGTGTGATGGAGTAGAATAGTTGCTAGTTAAATTATTACTAATAGTCATGAAACTACACCATCTAGTGGTGGATAAAGTGTGACATGGGATTCATGTTACATTTACCCAGACCTGTAGCCTGGCAAGCCTGGAGTTAACAGTTTTTCTCGATTGCTCTAACCTGCTTAATGAAACTGGGATCCACTTGGTCTACATTAACACCTTCTTAGCACAGCGGAAGTCATCTGTTGCAAATGTGTTCACACATTTCTATTGGGTTCTCACATTTTTCACTCCCTTTTGCAAAACATTTAACACAGATGTCATTCAAAGACCCAAAACTATTGTTTCCCTCTGTGCTAAACAAAAGGAAAACATCAGCTAACCTAGAGTATGTCATAAGAGTAGACCTTTCTATCTGGCCAGAGTTTATCCGCTGGGGTCCCCAAATAGTTTGGCCCAAGGGCACATTTGGATATCTGACTAAAGACGTTTTATTTTACTGCACCTCTCTAACAACATTGTGACAATATGATACCAAATGATCTTGATAATGATGCTAATAGCATTCCAGTTTAGAGCAAAAACAACGACAAAAGTACAGGAATGACCAACATGGAACTAAACATTTTAAAAATCTGAAAATATGTTTTCAATGCCAATGTAAGATGGTGGATGTGAAAACAACCCATAGGATTGTCATAGAGTGTTCAGTGTATATGGATACTGTTGAACAGTTTGCTATTCTGCAAACTTTCTATGATTCTTTCTATGATTCTGTGCTTCTTACCTTGTTAGTGTTGGAAGTTAAAGTTATTTAACAATGGAATGTATCACGTTTACACGTGTTTTCACAATTGTATTTATTCTTTAGCTTGCTTGACTTTTACACACACACACACCAGGCTGCTATCGAAGGGCACCATTACAATCAGCTGGAATTCTCTGGTTGTTCAAATAAAAGGTAGGCTAAGATAAATCCTTACACGCCTGCCGATTATATATTGATACCATTAAAAGAGAAGGATCAGTAATAACTTGTTCAGATCCACAACCATTTAAGCCATTACAAAAAAAGGAGCAATACACACAAAAAAAGGCTCTGCCGGTTAACATGTCAGGTTGAGAATTCTGGAAAGTTCCACAGGAGTGCTCCACGTCTGACATCGAGCACCGTGACCACACCGCACGTCAGCACTTCTGCCAACCTGAACTGGTACATGAGAACTGCAATGACGAGGGAGTGGAGTAGTTGGGCTGCCCAGTAGTTGATACTGAAGGGCACCAGCAAGATGAACATTAAGACACCTTTCAAAGGGTCGCTTTATTATCAGAAACTCTTTCAAAAAAAGAATACACAGCAAAGTACTCAGTGAAATGTGTATTATTGGATACAAGCCTGCGATATAGTGTCAGAATTTTGAATTTTGACTACAACTACCTACCTACTGTAAATATATCCCCCCTACTTGCAGTACATGTGTGTGCGTTTGTGTGTGCTGAACATTTTATGCAGCATTATTTGCTGTTCTATATTAGATCCTTATGGGTCATTCTAAGTCAAATCAACCTTCCACTTGGCCCCCTCACATTCTCCTTTTTCGCTGATATCTGTAAAAACACCATGTTTATGACCCTCTCAGAAGAACAGAGTGCAGTGCGAGCCAAATATTTCTTCAGATTAACAAATATATACGTAGACCATCATCATTTGACAGGTGTTGCATACTGAATGAACTGCTCAAGTCCAAAGTAGTTACTGAGATAAGCTAGTCTTAAGTTGGCAAAATGGCTTTAAAGGTATACTATGCAGGATTGGTGATTTCATCGCCGGTTTCGCTTTCACTTTTCATTTTCGCTCTTTTTATGCTTGCATATTTCTCTGCAGAGCTTCCCCTACAGCTTTAGCGTGTATATTTGACAAAACTCCTCAATCGGTCAGTCTGCCGTGCCTTTTCATGAGACTTTACATGACACTTCCTGGAGTAGAGCATGGGTGCGTGCCCGGTGTCTCCTGAAGTTGCAAGTGTGGTTTTACCGCTACAGACCACTAGAGCGGCCAAAAAAGACACCGTTCGACCGGTAATGACTCATTAAATCATATATAACAGTATGGAACGAATTGATTAACTGAAAAACGTTACATAGTATACCTTTAAAGGTACACTATGCACAATTGTTTACCTTAATTATAACCTTTATGATTAGCCTGGATGCCAGCCAAACTAGCCCCGCCCACAACATTTGAGGTCAGGAAGTTCAGTCTGGACTGGACTGGTCTGGAGTTGTGAAGCAACTGTGCCCAAACCAGAGCTGTTTGGACCAATCAAATTGGGCTTTGTAGCCTATGGACAGAGGAGCAACAGATGAGCGACAGGGCGTCGTCTGTTACATCATCTGAGCATGCTTCGGTTGATTTTGTTCGCAACAAAAACGCTGTGGCTGGAAGGTTCCAATTGAGTGCAGAGGCATTTTCCCTACTGTAGCCTATCAGTTGAAACATGCCCCTTATAATCACGTCCCAATGGAGCCGTATCAGACTCAAATTCTGACTAGAATTGGCAAGAATGACGATGCTACTTTACAAAGCCCATTTGATCGTAAACTAACTAATAGTTTGGATAATTGGGGTAGGTGTACTCCAAAGTAAAAGGCCATTTAAATGAATAAAGAAAATGTAAGTGGATTGGGCGGGAATTAGGATTTTCCAAAATGTGCTAATTTGACGTGGAATAACCCTTATAAACTCATTGTCATGAATAATACCTGCTACAAGAAAACAACAAGTGCTGTATTATGTTAGTGTGAATACAATATTTAGACAGTGTGTGTTCTCTTGTTTAAAAAAATACATTTAACAATATGGACAACATTCAACATGCAGACAGATAGACTGCCATTTTTTTTTTTTTTACTTCCCATTCCTTGAGATTGGGTACCGTTACCTCTCACATACAAATATTCACTTCTTCCATTCTGTTGTGGCAGTCTGATTGTGACAGCAGATCCAGTGTATCTATTTTGCTTCATCGCTTAATTTCATCTTACATTCAGAATTCAGACATTCTGGCAGTACTACATATCCCAGAATGCCTTGGGCCAGAGCAGTGCAGTGCAGGCATACACAAGAGGACTTGACACACTAATACAATTAATGCACCAACATACAGTACACCAACACAAACACGGAGGCCAAAACCAGAGCTGTGTGCAACTGAGTACAGTCTTTATTGCAAATGATCTAATAAACACTCAACTACTCTCACACTCACTCTCTCTTTCTCTCACACACACACACACACACACGCACACACACACACACACACACACACACACACACACACAATCTTACATATATGCACAGACACTCAAACCCATGCACACACACTGATGCAGGTTAACCTACACATACAGTCAGGTTAGCACAGAAACTCAAACATGCACGCACACAAACACACACACACCTGCATACAACTAGATTTGAGACTGACAGTTGCACAGCCTAAAGCAGCATCCTTTTTTCAAAGAATAATTATAACAGATCCTTTTGGAAAGCAATATGGGCTTTTGCAAAACCAAACAATGAATGAAGTGTCACATGAAGTCATAGCAAAAACATGGTAAGTGGGGACATCATTACAAAGGTCACACTAATTTAAAAATGTGCGTGTTAGGAGAAGGGTTGAAAACAGAGACTGTGTATGTATGTGTGTGAGAGAGTGTGTGTGTGTGTGTGTCTGTGATGTGAATCCGGATGCTTCCTGCTCATCTAGTTTTGGCCCAAACAGCAAAGAATACAGGCTAACAAGTCTGCCCACAACATACAGTACTGAACAGGACTGGAACCAACAGAAACTGCTCTGCAATGCTTTGCATGTAGGCCTACAGCTAATGAACACCAATTAGACCAGCCATTGTTCTGGAGAGGCCACCCTTCCTTCTACAGGCCCTACAATCCATCTGAAATTATATGAAATACTAAAGGGGACATCGTTTTCATCTTCCATCAATTCCACCTTTTTCAGTGCTTTTATGAATGAACTTGGGTATCTGGGATGGCTACCAATGCGTACTGTACAAACACAGATAACACAACCCAGCTGTTTTGTTCATGGGATTCCTAGGTCTAGAGACATGAGTCAGTGAGCCACTCGGATCCGCTGGCCAAAGTGACCCCGAGTCTAGCAGCTTGTTGGATTAAACCACCTCCATTTTATCTATCTGGGTGTCGACTCACGACTGAAGAACCAAAGTGCAAAAGTTTGCCTGAATCTCGTAAGCTCAAAACCGGTTCAAAACGTGTTGAAGTGAAGTCATCATGCAGGATGACTGTGCTTGTGAAATGACCGGCACAGGATCATGCCGCTCAGAACAGGGTTGTTCAGACAGTGGTGAAAACGTTTTTGACCAAAGTATGACAAGTATGAAGTGGCAGCACCCGTTCTACATTCAGGCCAAGTGCCCATGGGGGCTCGGCTCGCTTTGATTCCGATCTGCAGTCATTTCACAATCCCAACTCATCTCTCTTCTTCCAATCACTTCTTCGTCTTTCTCTACTGTCTGTATACGCAGAGACAAAAGCCTAAATATGTCAAATATACTTGAGAAAGAAATCTAAAAGTGTGGAAAGGGGGGGGGGGGGGCGAAATATGTACTCTTTAACTCTACCTAACTCTACTCTACTCTTTCATGGTCTTGCTTTGCCTATGGTCACCACAGAGCATCTTCTCTCATCCCTTCACTGCATCTTGCCAAATACTGAAGTATTTCTGCCTCCATTAGCTCTTTACTTTGTCTTTTTACTGAGTCTTGATTAGCTCGCTAAAGCTCGATTGGTGCTTCATCAACTGTAAGTCATTTCGGAAATGAAGGTGTTTGCCGAATGAATGAAGTGCAAATGACATTTCATGTGGTTCAGTGTATGCCTATATCCAGGGAGTTGACTAGCGAGCCTGTCTGCCAACCTCAACGGCTGCCTCAAACTCAGTGGAGGCTGGTGAGACTACGGCCTCTGAATTGAGTCGGTGAGGCCGTATACGAGAGAGAGGAGGTGTAGGGGTGCCTGTGGCATCGCAGGGAAGGAGAGAGCTGTGGAAGTGGAGGGGTTGCTGTTGGCGTTTGATAAGCTCTTATGAGGCTTCGCCATGATTCACTGGACTGGTGGAAAATCTGTGCAAAAGGGACATACTTTGTTGACCGGTGCCAAACCTGCAAACATCACTGCTATCCAGACTATGACACACTGCCACAACTTATCCTGCTGGTGAAGAAAAATGTGTGTGTGTGTGTGTGTGTGTGTGTGGACACACACACATACACACACAGATACAAACACATATTCCATTGCCCTTGACATTGCTGGGAATAAGCTTTTAGTCAGAGAATTCAAACTTCCAAGTGCTATACATGCAGACAGCAACTGATTTTACAAACAATGTTATGATACTTCGAACTACTACAGCAAGATATCAGTCACACATCACACACACACGCACACACACACACACAGAGAAGATGACAACATATTATGGATGTGCCGGTGGGTACATTCCAAGGGATAAAACATTCCAAAAGGTCACCAGATCAAATCTTGACCTTTCAAAACCTATCCACAGATCCTAAAACCTGTCCATCTAACTTGTCTAACAGCTTTGAAGAATCATTATTTTTCGGTAGATCACTGCAAATCACAGGCTCACGCATTCAGTGCCCTATTGTTGTCATACTGGAGTTAGAGAAGGCGTTGAGGTACAGAACTTTAGTCACATTCAGGATGTCCAGACATGCATGCATTTGTTGATAGTTTGGAGCATATTTTTTTTTACAGCTTACAATTTCGGAACTTCCTGTGAGCAGATGACGTCAACACGAGAGAATGATTTGCCGAGATCCACCATTAGCAGAAATGCAAAGACAGTATACTGTTAAAAAATTTGGTTAGTTCTGAATGTTTACACAAACCTTAATACAAAGCATCCCTGGTAAGCAAAATAAATAGAAAATAAATCAATAAATTCATGGACGGTATAAGAAGAGTAATTCAAAGGTGCTTAACACTAGGAACCATCCTGACATCCGATTGGTTGGACATGCGACCCGTCATGTCAGTTGCAGAGATTGGTGGCACGTGTTTGGATGGTCACTCTCCTGGGCGGGGTCTGCTCGATGCTGCGATTGGCTATCAGCTCCTGCAGCTGCAGCGCCCCTCCACCAATGAAACAGAAGGCTGGGCAGACGGGGGCGGAGCAGTCCACTGGCCCCTCCCACAGCATGCGCAGGGAGTGGGCGTCGTAGAAGGTGACGCGGCCCTTGTCGAAGTCCAGACACACCCCGAGGCGCGGGGGCAGAGGGGCGGTCAGGGGGTTGCCAGAGGGGTGAGTTACCCCCTGGTGGGGCAGAAGGATCTTGCCCATGCCCATGGTGAGGAAGCAGAACGGAGGGGGGCTGTCCTGGGCATCTTCTGCCCCACTGTCATGACCACTATCTGGGTCATATCTACAGGGAGGGAGAGAGAGAGAGAAAGAGAGAGAGAGAGAGGGAGAGAGAGAGAGAGGGAGGAAGGGAGGGAGAGAGGGAGAG
>NC_084999.1:23464712-23469712 GCF_963854185.1 Sardina pilchardus
GTGTGTGTGTGAGTGTGTGTCTGTACACTGTCTGTGTGTGTCTCTGTCTCACCTGGCGCAGGTGGAGTGTGCAGGTACACCTCCTCGCTGTAGTCCCCAAAGCCCGCCTTGTTGCAGCCTCTCACCCTCAGCACGTACACGCTGTCCATCTCCAGCCTGTCAATCACCGCACACATCCCGCTCACATCGTCCATCCTCAGCCAACCACCGGTCGAGTTGGGCCCTTTGCCCTCAGTCCTGACCCCGCCCCAAACTGACCCGGCTCCGCCCACTCTCCTCTGGTACTCCACCGAGTAGTGCCAGGCAGGGGCGGAGTCTTGTGGCAGTCGCCAGCAAAGATACAGCTGGTCATAGGCCAGTGTCTTCTGAGTGTCGATCACGGGAGCCAATGGAGCTGCAGCATGGCAAGACAGAAGCGCATAGTGTATTTGTCACAGAGAAATCAAGGATTTTTTTTTGGTATAAGTGCCACCCCACCCACACCCCCCACTCAAGAAAATACCTAATAAAATGAATTTTAAGGCAAGGCAAGGCAGTTTTACTTGTGTAGCAGAAGTAAAATAGAGAAAATAAAAGGCTAATTAACAATACATGTACCAACATATGATCAGACTGGGAGAACGCTAACATTGTTGCTTTCAGTCTTTAAAAAAAAAAAAAAAAAAAATTGGTAGCAGTTGGGGCACTTCTTATGCCATCTGGAAGTTGGTTCCAGAGTTGAACTGCATATCAATGTATTTGGTTCTGACAAAGTTTTTTTGCCAATGATTCTCCTGACATCTGAGAGGTCTGGGGGAAATATATTGTTCAAGCATTTCAGAAGTACTTTGGTCACAACACATTTAGTGATTTCAAATCAATTTAGTAAACTACAGGAAGCCAGTGCAGGCTTAAGTATGGGAGAGAGATTGGTTTTGGTAAGAACCCTTGGGAGAACATTGGTTTTGGAAAGAATCCTTGCAGCTGCATGTTTCAACTTGAATCTTATCTGTTCTGCGGTCTTTTTGGCCTGTAAAGAGCCCCTTACACGAATTGACCCTACTAGGAATAAAAACATAAAAAGGATTCTTCAAGTCATGTTGTGTCATAAAATCACTCAGTCTGGTCATGTTCTTAAGGTGGTAAAAAGCTGATTTGGTTATTGGAATTAGCTGTCAAAGTTTAGATCACTGTCAATTATGACATTAAGAGTTTTAACAGAGTCCTTTGCTTTGAGCCACATGGTTTCACAAAGAGTGATAGCTCTAGACATGTGTGTGTCTAATCTCACACACACACACACACACACACACACACACACACACACACACAAATAAGGCATGACTTGAGTGTATGTAAATGTAGAAACTGTAAGGCTGTCTTTCAGTGGTGAATGATGAGATGCAAAACGATGGGCTCGTGGTAATGGATGTGACATAAACCTCGTATAAACTCCATGCTGCTGATCTCTTTGAGTTCCCGGGATCCGTCCGTCTGGAAGTGTCTGAACGAGGGATCGGCGGAGAGAGAGAAGTTCTGCATGTGCTCTATGGCCTTGACCAGCCTGGGGGGAGGAAGAGAGAGAGAGAACGAGAGGGAGCGAGAGAGAGAAAGAGAGAGAGAGAGGGGCGGGGGGAGAGATGAAGCATTATTCAAAAAGAAATATATGCAACCTCTCTGATGAGTCATGCTGACAGAGCATCAGCACACACATACACACACAGCTCCCACTTTAGTCATGTGCATGCTGACAGCACACACACGCACCGTCAACACACACACTGCATAAAAACACAGAAGTTGGAGAATTCACCTCCAGTCTCTCTCTCTCTCTAACACACACACACACACACACACACACACACACACACACACACACACACACACACACACACACATTCACACACACACACACACACACACACACACACACACACACACACACACACACACACACACACTCACACTCACACTCACACTCACACTCACACTCACACTCACACTCATACACCAACACACTCAAACACAAGGTTTGCACTTAGGAGTGAGACATTCACACCCACGTTCACACACACAAAAAAATATCTATAGTGTGTGAGTCATTCACACACACACACACACACACACACACACACACACACACACACACACACACACACACACACACACACTCACACTCACACTCACACTCACACTCACACTCACACTCATACACCAACACACTCAAACACAAGGTTTGCACTTAGGAGTGAGACATTCACACCCACGTTCACACACACAAAAAAATATCTATAGTGTGTGAGTCATTCACACACACACACACACACACACACACACACACACACACACACACACACACACACACACACACACACACATACACACACACACACACACACACACACACACACACACACACACACACACACACACACACACTGTGTATGAAGTTGAAAATGTAAATCAGCTATGCGGTGTTCAGGCCTCCCTTCCTAGCTCTCCCGTGCTATTAGCTCTCCTGACAGCAATGAAGCGCAGCAGCCCAGGGGTTTCAGCCTCACCTGCACCGGGGTTTGGAGCGCTGACATAGAGCTGTGTGAACCCACACCACACCATTAAAGGTGCAGTCCTCCATTAGAGTCATTGCTCTTTTCGTATTACTCAGACCAATGCACTCCAGTGCACTGCACGCACTCAGTGGTGTTTGTGGACACTTTGGGAGTTACAACTGCATTGATTAATTGATTTGATCGGTGTGTAATTTGATAGATTATTGAACTGAAATATCAACCTTTTGTCAGCTACTGTACAGTACATCTTTCACTTTGCTGTTCTTCCTATGCGACTATCTACAAAGGTGATGTGGTGTCCTTACTTGTATGGCTTCGGCTTGGATGATGCCAGGGACATTCTTTTGACTCCTGTGATTCTGGTATCAATTCTGTACTGTGTTGTACTTCTCTAGCCTTCACTTAGATTTTACTGTCGTGTCTGTTGTAGGCTACAAGACAACCTATTGACTTTAAAAAGCAATCGAAAACAAAATAAAAAATATAGATAAAAAGGATGTTTTTGTTCAGGCTGCTTCATTGTTCTGATTAGTTAGGTCTATCAGATTGAGTGCAGGGGCATTTCCCCCCCCCCATGTCAACTGAAACACCCCATAATCACTCTGACGAAGACACAGTAGTGTCGAAACGTTAGTCTACTCTTCTGTTTGCACCAATAAAAGACTGCAAGTGAGATCAGTGTGCTCCAGTCTCCTTCCTATGTGATTCTCCTGGTCCTACTGAGAAGCACCTGTGACGGCAGATGATTAGGATTGATGCGCAGAGTTCTTCATTTTAACAACACCCCATAATCACTTCCCAATCCAGCAGTATCAGTCAAATTCTGACTATGACTACGTCTGGTTTCGCAAACCAATTTGCCCTCTGAGACCTAAAGGTGTTATGTACCTGTAGTGGATGACAGACACCCAACAGACACATACACACAAACACACACATAAACACACACACACACACTGCGGGCTAAATTGCCCTCTAAGACGATAAAGGTGTTATGTACCTGTAGTGGATGACAGACACCCAACAGACACATACTGTACACACAAACATACACACAAACACACACACTGTGTGTTAAATTGCCCTCTGAGATGATAACGGTGTTGTGTACCTGTAGTGGGTGACGCGGGCGGCCTGGACGAAGCAGGGCTGGTCGGTCTCCTTGAGCAGCTCGTGGGTGTAGGTGACCAGGCCGGCGTCCTCCAGCAGGCTGCGCTTCTCCTGGAGCTGGGCGTCCAGCTTGTCCGCCCGCCGCGCCCGCGAACCCTCCAGCGCCGAGGCCAGCGCCGCCTGCCGCTCCGACAGAGCCGCCCGCAGCTGGTCCACACAGGCCAGCAGCTTCTCCTGAGCCACGCTGCTGTTCAGCTGCACACACACACACACACACACACACACACACACACACACACACACACACACATACACACACATGCACGCACACACAGATGCACACACGCACACGCACACATACACATACGCGCACACACACACACACGCAGGCACACACACACACACACACACACGCAAACACATATATACAGAGACATGTACACACAAATGTATATATACACACACAGACAGAAACATGAACATACAAACACACACACACGTACAGAGACACCAATGTTCACACACACACACACACACACACAAACACACACACAACCATACAGAGACACGTACAGAGACATGTACAGATAGACATAGACATTACACACACAAACACACACACACACACACACACACACACACACACACACACACACACACACACACACACATAGACAAACCCAGACACACAAAGAGACATAGATGAATAAATGGACATACTGTATGGTAACAGTTTTTCATGTGCAACCTCACTGTACAGGTGCACCCAAACTGCAAAGAGAGATCAAGAGCACTAGACAAAACAATAGCGAGATGCAACACAATTATGAGTGTAAGGAGAAGTGAACGGAGGGTGAGAGGGCAGGAAGAAATGACAAGAAGAAAGGAAGCAAAGGATAGAGAGAGGTGAGTGAAGTAAAGAGATTAAAGTGGAGGCAAATTAAAGCAAATGTAGCTACCGGACCAGACAGTGAAGGAGAGATCAAGAGCAAATGATGGAGGAGAGGTAGAACAATGAAAGGGGGAAGAGATGTGGGAGAGGAAAGACACCATTAGCTGATTGCCTTGACCAGAGAGGTCATCTCCAGTTCCCCTCTCATTTCCTGTTTACCTCCATCTGAGTGATGGCGCCCTCCAATTGGCCAATCTGCGCCTGTACTGTTTCTTGATTGGCCAAGACCAAGTTCATTTCCTTGGTGATCTTCTCCTGTGAGGTTGAAAGGGTGAACCTGTTGTTAGTGTGAGTTCTGATTATCCTTCAATCTCTCCTACCATACATACATAAACACACACACACACACACACACACGTAGTGTATACACTACACCGGTTTCAATCACT
>NC_084999.1:23477212-23567212 GCF_963854185.1 Sardina pilchardus
GATAACCAACAAATGTAAAGGCTAATTATACCCAACAAGTGATCAGAATATGTAGGTCAAGTATTATCACACTTACGCTGACGCGAACCAGAGCATCCATGATGGAGGTAAATGTGTGGAGATCCTGATCTGCCATTGCTGGATCCAACCGTTTCTTTTAAGGATTTATTACAAAATAATACACAATACAGGCAGCAAGCCTAGCGACTGACACATAGGCCTATTTTAATCTATTTTTTTCCGTAGAAAATAAATGGCGTAGAAATAATCAAGGTACGCTATGCGCGCATCACACCTGTACTGTCGCTCGTTAGCGCGTGCCATTACTTACAATGGAAGAGGGTTACTAGAGGGAAAAACACGGCAAAACACGGTCTTGTTCGCCCTCTAAAATGTTCAGCCGTATCCGTTATGTGACAGCATGATGCTGCTTGAATGGATCCAGCTTCAATGGCTAATGTGAGCAAAGCAATCGAGCTCGGTCCCCTGACTCGTCTTATACAGAATTCAATAAACCAGTCATGGAGAGCATGCGCGAAGGAACCTGCAGAGAGAAATGGATCCAAGTTCGCATGGTTCGTGGACAAAATACAAGGCTATTTTATCTGCATTTTATAAACTATTGCACATTCGTAATTTAGCCTTCGAGTAATCATATGCTGCAGATTATGCATGCACATCCAACAATTCATTCCATACCCCTGCATCCCCTCTAGCCTATCAGATAAACCCCATCAATTTGAGGCTGTAGACTACACAAAGGAGGCTGTCAGGTTTGAACCGCTTCACTTTAAACACCAGGTGGCGGTAGTGGTTTTTAGAGATATTGCTACTGCCACGATTACTTCGCGTTGGTGTTCACCACATCATCGCTTCACGGAACCTTTCCTGCCTAGAGCTCCATTTGAATCATTTTCATTTGCTTTTAAAACGCGAATTATGGGTATGTACATTCGTGCATTTGGGGTATATAGATAAGGGTTCAGTAATTAGCTGTTGGTTGTGCTATTTGGTAAGATGCTTTATTTAGGTTTAATCTTTGATTTAACTTTAGCCATCAACTAACGTTAGTTAGCAATCCAAGCTAATGTAACGTCATTGGCTTGTTCTCTGTCATTTACAGTTTGGGCATACCGAATGGGCATAAATAGAGTTTTCTCTTGGTTTCTTATGTCAGTATACGATATGCAGGCACGTTAGTTAAGTAATCGTTGACGTTAGTTTGCACTGCGAACTGCAATGCAAGAGCTTGCCCTACAGAAAACGTTATAACCAACATGATATCAGTGATATTCTGTCCCAATTAATGTTGATAAAGCCCAATGTTTGCTCATAGGAACACTAGAGATACACTCTGACCGCAACAGATAATATTTTATTAGCTAAAGGTAACCTAGTATGTCTTGTTTCCTTCGGGGCATGTTTCTAGACGGATTTTTTGGAAGTCGTACACTGACGTGGCCCTAACATCCTCAAACCGAAAGAAGCGAAATAAGTCAAATGCACCAGTAGAGGGCAACTTGTATCTTGTGTGGTAGTGACAATAATATATTATCTCTGTTTTACTCTCGTTCCTTATGCTGTGTTGTAGCGGTAAATACAGGGACATCTCTGGTGCTGTCCAGCCTGCTGTCGGTGCTGGTATTCGCCGGTATGCAGATGTTCAGTCGTCAGCTGTGCTCCACAGAGTGGCTGACCATCCTCGGCGGGTTCCTGGGCTCTGTGCTTTTTGTCTGCTCTCTCACTGTATCCTTTAAACACAACCCTGACCAATAACCATTCTTTAGAGTGGGAACATATAAATGCATGGGCTTATCCAGGTAACTTCAAGAGTGATCAACACTGGTCTCCAAAAGGACACTGGATGGTTTCAGACGTGATGTGTTCTGTAGGAATCAGTTGTTACTCCTACAATTGACTGGATAAGCCAGTAATATTGTTGTAATATTCTATATCTGAACTCATTATTTCCAAAAGAGGATATACAAACCCCTTTTTGCTGTATTACTGTAGTGGTTAGAACTTTGCTGGGGCAGTATTCTGCACGATACAGTCAGGTTATTTGTTTAATTTTGCTGCAGCCCAAACATACTGCAAGTGTTTAAAAAGAAATTCATGTTTATTAGAGGCAGATGTCTGTGGGCTGAACTGAAGAGAATTATACACAATGATTATTTTGCCACATGCACTCTGGAAGTTGTGTAAGACTTCTCAATCTTTCTTTATTTCATCAATGTTGGAGCCAAACTGTTATTTATGATACAAGGTTGAAATATAGGGGAAAAAAAGTATTTCTGTTTGTTTGCATAAAACTATGAATAGATTATGAATGGTAGGTAAAACATAAATCACTGTCAGAGAGCATATCCTCTTTAACGTTTAACTCAGGCTTTCAATAACCTGGAGAACCTGGTCTTTGGAAAGGGCTTCCAGGCCAAGATCTTCCCAGAAAGTGAGTGTGCATTTCACAGATTTTTATTCTGATAATAAAATGCTGATAATTAGGTCCATTCGCCAGCGCAAACCTTTTCCAGGTGATTTTCCTTTTGTATCCAAGATGACTGAAATAACACTTTGAATAGTTACATTTTCACCAATCAATAGTTACAGCTCACATTTTCACCTATCACACTGTTCACTTTTGCACTACCACTCTTGCACATACTCTACCATAGTACCTTAACATGTTCAAGACATCAAATGGTCAGTCCATACCACACCTGTGCAATCAATTCACATGCCCCTTTAAGTTTGTACATTTCTGTGATTGATTTTAGTTACAGTATGTAAGAGATATGTGTGTTTGTTGTGGTATGCTTGTATAAGCCACTGGATGCCTAAAATTCCCCTCTGGATGAATAAAGTATCTATCTATCTACAGTATTTATCTATCTATTTCTAGATACTGGCTGATTGCAACATTGTTTTGTATTTCTTTACTCTCTTTTGTTCTCTTTCGCTGACCTTTTTCTCTGTTGACCCAACAGTTACTCTGTGCCTGTCACTGGCTCTGTTTGCCTCTGCGCTGGTGCATCGGGTCTGTGTGACCACATGGTGAGTTAACTTTTCTCTACAGATGCCTCCTACACTAACAGGCAGGCTACCCCTGGCATGTTAGACCAGCCTAAAACTGCTGTTTACACTCTGTGAACGGGTTGTTTCAGTTATGATCCTGGTGGAGCCTGCCTGTCAGTCTGGCTGGCACCAAATCACTTGGCTTGAGTAATCTGTGGTTATGATTATTTCCTTGGATTCTGCACAGGGAGAGTCAACAGACGGATCTGCCAGAGCAAATTAAAATGCACTCTTAGATACATCCCTAGACTATACTACACTAGCATTTGTCAGACCCATCACTTATCCTCATGGCCTGCATCACATCCCCTGTAGTGATACCAGTATGTCATATAAGGAGATGGCGACTGAAACACGTTTCACTCTTCAACCTAATGTAGCACTGGCAGTGATTGAATGTGCACAACTAAGGGAATCCTTAGGATATTTCGAGACCTTCAAAACAAGGATCACATGTTCTAACACAACAACAAGGGTCTCTGTTTGGTTATGCCACTGTGCACATTCTTTTCTGCAGTTGAAGGAAAGTGATTCTCACTGCCTTGCTTGATTTCACCATTTCGAAGTGTTCTGTGGAGCAGGCCTAATGTGTGTTGTTGGATCATTAGTGTTGATTGATTTATGCACTGGCACTAACTGCAAATATTTGTTTTTCTTCTTTTCTTTTTTTCTCTTCACTCCTTCCCTCTCTTCAGCCTGATCTTCTCTCTCTTCTCACTTTACTACATCAACAAAGTCTCAGCCGCTCTCTACCAGGCTGCCGTTCCCACGACAACTCCCGCCAAAGTCACCGGCAGCAAGGGCAAGAGGAAGAATTAAAGCACTGAGATTGTCATCAGCTGGTTGTCCAATCAGCATTCAGACCCAGCCGAGGAAAGATGACCGATGAAAACTCCCCACCTCAGAGCAGTGGCAGAGCATCACAGTCAGCAGTTGGTCTGACCCTTACTGTACATGACGTCCTAAGTGATAACTACATTCCAGTGCTCAGACATCTGAAAACTGCTACTGCAAGGTCTCGTTGAATATGTTGCTGAGATTTATGGGTTTATGTTTGGTTGTGATCATTTTTTTGTTTACTCATGAAGCAGATTTGTAATTAAAACACTGAAAAATGTTACTGGGTATGTTATTTTATTCATCTTTAAGAGATTGTAGAAATCCATGCCGGATCCATTATTATAGACATAAGCTGCGTTCGGAACGTCTACTTACTCACTTTACAGTGCAATATAGTGAATAACCACTAGTTATTAAGTATAGATTGCAATATTAGTGGATATTTTGAATGCAACTCTAGTGTTTGTAACTGAATGACTGTCTTTGAGCCACTTTACTTATACTACTGAATGTACTCAAAACCTCTCATTGTTTCCCAGTTCTTAGTTGTCCCATCTTCAAATTCAAAGTTGTTTTATTGGCATGACTGTATAGGGACAGTGTTGCCAAATGTATTGTTACATACAATGTAACATACAAGATCAGATGACCAGAAGAGAAAAACAAAAACAGAAAATACATAAAGAATGGTGGGTACATCAGTGTGAGCTAGACATTTCTAGATCTAGAATTTACAGCAGTAAAGGGGTGTGTGTGTGTGTGTGTGTTTGTGTGTGTGTGTGTATCAACTTAATTTCATCTTCATCATTTCATTTTCATCTTATCGTCTTCATTTCTCTTATGAGCACAATAGACGGCTTTAGTTTGCCTTCACTGGTCTGTATAGCCAGTGGGCTCTAGTGTCATCATGAGACCAGTATCCTTGGTAACAGCTTCTGGGTGCTCTCTCTGAGCCTTTCACAATGGCTGAAGCATGCAACTTAATTACCCCCAACTTACACTGGACGTTTATGAGGAACAAAGAATGTCAGGGAAACAACTGTTTGCTAGATTACACACAGGAATCAAATGTCTTAAAAACATAATAGACTGAAAATGAACACTGGTGGTAAGATCATGTGGCAACTTTTTGCAGGCAAGGTGAGTTGTGGTGGAGGACAGTACAACTCAGATCAAACTCCCATGAGTTTTTTTGCAAATCCTGGTTTTGTTAGTACACCTACAGTATGGCTCCTAACCTAAGACATCTACAAGAGCCTTGAGCAGGGAAATGAACTAACCTTATGCATATCTAATGCATAAATAAAAGTCACTTTAGTAGTGTTAGTTGTGCCCAAAACAATTAACATGTTTGTTTTGACACAGGCAAGTTTGAATAGCAATTGCAAGCAATCCTTTAAACTTGTACTTGCCTTAGGAAACACATATTTATTATATGTACATGTCATACCAACAACATACCAGTATGTTTAATGATGAGAATACCATGAATATGCAATGCTTACTATTTCATACAGATTGATATAGCCTAATCACACAGCTATATTGCACAGATAAAGATTTGTTGTGAGCATGTGGGTATAATGAAAGGAATGAACACACTTTTTTCTGTCTATAGCACTCTTTTCTTCCTCTCTCTCTCTTTCTCACTTCTTGTTTTTAATTCGGAGTATGGCGGAAGCCTTGCCTTGTTCATGAAGTCCTGGTCTGCTGAGGATCTACTGGTTCTGATGGGCCTGCTGAGAGCTGCACTGGTGTCAGCAGATGTCACGGTCAACTATAGCACTAAAATGCAATATCTCTCAGATATAGAAGTTTATTACTATAAACCCTTTGAAATATGACGATTAACATGAATATGTGAGTTACCAGACAGCCAAGTTTTAAACAGTTGGACAAAGGGGAATTACCTTTATTCATTTTTTGGCAGGTGACCACACCAGCTCTTGGGGCTGAATAATGTGTGGTGCCAGAGCATACACTGAGAGCATCCCTGTAGTGTACATGAATGAACATGTGCCTGCCCCAACAGACAGACTATGTGTGTGTAAGTGTGTAAGAATGCAAACAACCAGTGACCATTAACCTCACAAAGAACACACAGCAGGAAAACCAACTCTGTTCACTGTGGCAATGAGGGCCACACCCTGAGAAAAGTGAAGGTTGAGCAGGGTTTACGTAGTCCACATGATAAGCACACACCTCACCTTCTTGGAAACATTCCAGAATCTCTGTAGTCCTTTTCCATCAGATTTTCAAGCGCATTAACTCTTAAAGCGAATTATGTTTTAGCGATATAAGAAGCGCCAACGGTTTTCCATTCAAAAGAACAATTCTAGCGAATCAAAATTATGTCATCAGAGCGCTGTTAATGCGCATATTTCCACTGCGCTAGATGGTTTTCCATCAACAGTTGTAGCGAATGGAACAGTTGTAGCGAATTAATCAAAGGTAGCGAGTGGTACACCATTGTGAGGTGTAAATAAAATAACACTTCCAATAAGATAAGAGATAAGATCACATCTATGCGATGAAGTTACCACAAACAATTAATAGGCCTACTCTAGAATTCAACAAATAAATGCAAGAAGGAGTAACGAAGGAGTAACCAAGGAGTAACCATAATCCAAAAAAGGAGTGAAAGAAGTATTTTCCTGAGTTTTCTCTCATCTTGTTTTATCTAGCACACTCACGCGCACGTTAGTTGTTAGTTTTAGACCTATGAGTCACTGAGTTGGGAAAGGCTTCAGGGTGGGGTTGCTGAAGAGACTGGGAGGAACAATGTTGAACTAATGTCGAACTTTTCCCTTCACTGTGAGGTTTTTGTACACCAAAATACAGTTATCTCTGCTGCAAAATATATTACAGTTCTCCCTAGGGACTAAAAGAAAGTAGCCTACACGACCTTATTATTTAGAATTTAGGCAGGCATGTGTCATTGGCGTTTATGAAAATTTCACATCCGCACAAGGGAATAACGCGTGGGAGTGGGAGGCTGGCATGGGCGGTGTCTACATATAAATTCTTGCTCCAACTATTCGCACAGCTCCTACTGCGAAGCTCACCTCTGTGACTCGAACTACTAACTTCCTTGACCTGAAGCGGTACGTGATCCTTTAAGCAGACTGGAATTTTCACTTTTACCAACGTTGCTCTAAACAAATTACGGTAGTTTATTTTGACTTGATGGAGTAGATGTTTAGTCGTGACTGTCATATGTGGTTGCTGAATTATCGCGTTCACTTTCGGAAGTACTTCTCGGATAGTCTTATCTTCCGTTCTTTTATTAAATCGGATTCAGACAAAGTTTAACATAGCCATACAAAATAAAGGTCATTTGGATTCAGTTAATCGACTTTCACCTTGTCAAATATGCCTTTTTTTCTAAAGGCTTCTACTTAGTTGGCATTTCTGTTTGTTTGTTTGTTTGTTTGTTTGTTTATTTATTTATTTATTTATTTATTTATTTATTTATTTATTAAGTAGGCTTTTACGCTCCGTGGTAAAATATCAACTGAAATGTTTAGCTCTCTCTCATTTGCTTGTCTGTCTGTGTAGGCCTATATCTTTTATTTTATTTCTGCCTTTCGTAACTTATTCTGGGTCCTAGAAGAATCGGTCATCTTCTGGTTCACTGTGAAAGGCAGAGGAATGCACGTTTGACTAAGAACTTGTCTCAAAGCCAAAATCAACCGAACCCATTTCCACTCCACCGACTAGCAATGTCTTTGTGATGTAGGCTAGTCAGTCTTTGCAAAGTATATAGCCTAGTCCTTGTAGCAGCTTCTACAACTGAACAACTCTCAGAGAGGTTGACTCATCAGAGAGGTTGTATATAAATGTATTTCTTTTTGAATAATGCCTCATCCCTTTCCTCCCCCTCCCCTCTCTCTTTCGCTCTTTCTCTGTCTGTCTGTCTGTCTGTCTGTCTGTCTCTCTCTCTAGTAATCATGCCGTCTGATTTGGAATCGTCAATGGAGACGTTGATCAAGGTGTTTCACAAGTATGCCTCAAAGGATGGCAACAGTGGGTCACTCAGTCGCAAGGAGCTCAAAACATTGATGGAAGCTGAGTTGGCCGGATTCCTGAAGGTACCACTACTACCTACTACAGTCAACCACCAACCCACATGCTAATGCTCTTTCTTACTGTAAATCCTTGTCCGTGATATGCATTGGTCTGTTTATGTACTGAACGTCCTCCATGTTGTCCTACCCCTGTAGTCGCAGAAAGATCCAGGTGCTGTGGACCGCATCATGAAGGATCTGGACACCAATGGGGATGGCGAGGTGAACTTTGAGGAGTTTGTGTCTCTGGTCGTTGGCCTTTCCATCGCTTGTGAGCAGTGCTACCAACTGCACTTGAAGAAGGGAAAGAAGTGAGGTAATGTGCGGAGCACAGAGAAGGATCGAGAAGATTGTGCCTTTTCTACCAAGTATTTTTTGTTCTGAGTTTCAATAAAACACTGGCTTTTTTGAATAAGGGTCCATACATGTTTCAGCAGAATGAGGGCAGAGTGAGGTCTCTCTCTCTCTCTCTCTCTGTGTGTGTGTGTGTGTGTGTGTGTGTGTGTGTGTGTGTGTGTGTGTGTGTGTGTGTGTGTGTGTGTGTGTGCCTGCATGTATTTTTAATATCGCTCAGGAAGTCATTATAGCGCAGAATAGCTGAACATCATGTCAAAAAAAGTCATACTTTTATGAAGGGAAGACCTAAACGTTGTCGGCTCCTCTAACAAAAGCCACCTTTAACTCTTACTGAGTAGAAGAATGATGTCAATGCAAAGATCTGGACAGTGAGCATGCCTTATTGTGTGAATGCATGTGTGTGTGTGTGTCGGGGGGGGGCTGTTCTTGATAAAAGAAGAATTCCTGCGTCAAGTACACATTCAGTATAGTGTACACATTCATAGATCCTCTAGCCTTGGTGCAGACTTTTCACCTCTCTCTCTCCCTCTCTTTCTCCCCCTCTCTCTCTCTCTCTCTCTCTCTCTCTCTCTCTCTCTCTCTTTTAGTGGGGGAGAGACTAAATTAAACATACATGTTTAACATATACATCCAGCAAAATATATTGTAACCAACAACAGATCATTAACATGATGCGACATCAGATACTCACAGAGACCATACTCACGAAGGTGTCCATATATGGCATCAGCAACAGACATGGCAATAATGTGTCTCAATTGTTAGGATGTTCTTCAGTCATTTGGACTGAATTGAACCGTCTCATCCTGTGACATACTATTGGCAGACAACAATGTTGGTGGTAATTGTTTACAAATAGCTCAAGCCAAAAAGAGAAAAAGAAAGAAAAAATAAACAACAAAAGAATGATAGATAAATAGATAAATAGTCCAGATGAATTTTGTGTTCAGGAGTCTGAAGCGTCTCTTCCAGAGGTAAGAAGCTGGGAGGCCTACAGTATATGCTTGGATGAGAGGGGTGTTGTGACGGTAGTTCGGTAGAGCCAGGAAGTGTGACTGCCACATCTGGAATGATCCCACCAGCAGGTCTCGGCCACACAGGTGGCATGCCATCTCCCTATGCACCTGTAGTAACAAAAGCACACTACTGCAGTAGTCATAAGCTAATGGAGAGGCTGTGGTCAAGAGGACCATCCTCCAAATTTGCCAGTTGATGGCGTCAGAAGGTTACAGTCCGGCGCAGCCCACCAGCCTGTCACGTAAGTTTGGACGCGTAGCGTGTTTGTTGATTGAATGTCCAGGTGAGCTTCTCACATCTCACTCTTGCCTTCACACCAGCTCCTGTAGGCTACCTCTTCTCTCTCTGTAGCCACAGGTATTTGGCGGGGAGAGTGCGTTGGCATTTCAGGAATGGCATTAAAGGTTGCCCTAGGACTCCATGAAAAATGCAAAACTAATCTAAACTATCTAAATTGACAAAACGAACAAAAAAGTAAACTAAAAGCATCAATTGATAAAACGCCACAGTATAGCATGGCAAAAGAGAAAAAGAAAAAGTTAGAAATCGTTAAAAGAGGGAGAGCTGCTGTAGACCTTATAGGCTGCCATACACAGCACCATCAGCATAGCAAATATGTAATGGGATCTAGGAAAACCCATCACATGGTGATATCTTTGATTTCTGCTCGGTTTCAACCGGTTTCAACCCTATCTGGTGAAATTTCACCGAAGCAAGATTTGTGTTAAATTGGTGACATTTCAGCATGTAACGGGTTTTCAAAGATATCATATATTAGGCCTATCTTTGGAATGAATGTGATCTTGGTATCATGGTAACCTTGTTCTCACCAGAGTGACACCATGCATAAGCCAGTGTTTGCACAACAGACATAGTAAACATATGTCACATGAGATGAGAAACAGTCCTGAAATACAAACCACTCTGAGTTGTTACTTGTATCATGAGGAAGACAAAACTATAGTAAAACGTGTTGAAGTGATTCAGGATGAGCATGAATTTATTGCCATGAATTTGTTCCATATTTGTTGATTGTACAACGCTATTAACCTAAGGCTGTAACCAAATAACCATGGAGTCAACATTCTTCTTAAGAAGAAAGTCTAATTGTTTCACCATTTTTGAGTGTCATTCATCATAAATGACAACCATAACTATAATAATGCTCATTAATTACTGCATTGATATACAAAACATGTCCAAATATAGTGGCCAACACATGGGTATGCAACATTGCAGACTGGTCTGCTTTCTGAGTATGCCTTTGTGTGGCTAGACTCCAGTAACTACTGTGGCTATCATGTAAACAATAATCAAACCAAACAACTACACCCTGTTTCTTTAACTCAGTTGTTGCTCCTTTCCTTCCCCCATGCCGCTTTCAATCCCTGCCCAAGTTGCATATGCCCCTCTCCCCCTCTCTTCGGGCTGCTCTGAATACATCAGTGTGAAAACATTAGAATATCATAATATCAGCAAACAAGTCTTGTGCTTAATATTCAGGAATGGACAGCTAACCATTTCTGATCTGAAAGACAAAACAAGAAATATACACAGTGCAGTGTGACAAACATCCAGTATAATGGCATCATAGAGTTATAGCTGATTGATAGAAGTCGCAGATCGACCCAATTTCACCAAAAAGGTCTATAGCCTATTTTTTCTGTCTTCTTGCAGTTACTGACACATATAACAAAATACTGTTTGTCTCCACAAATACATTGTAATTACTGACTGTATAGGCTGTAGACATTTCAAACACGTCCGTGGGCCTACTGAAGTTAATATTCAGGAATAATACAGTATGATTACAGCCTTGCTTTAACCAGCAGAGTAAGTAAAGTAAATACTAACAACATAGTCTACTGTGGCATACAGTATATGCGTATGTTTATGGTTATGGTTATGGTTATGGTGATGGTGCTTAGCAGACGCTTTTGTCCAAAGCGACATACAAACAAAACAACACAATAATTAAATTTAGCAGTTGATCATACTATAGTGTTGACTAAAGAGAAAAGCTACTTAAACAATAAATAGTGTCAATATAAGCAATAAAAATAAAAAAAAATAATAAAATAAAATTAATGAAAATAAAAGAATGACTGAAAAGGAGAATAGTTAAACAATAAAGTCATTCAATCAATTATATAATAACAATAACTAAGGCATAAAACAATAATAAAAACAATGTCAAATTAATCAATGGCCTAATGGTACCAAAACTACGCTAAAACATACAAACCTAACCATGTTTAGTGTTTAGTGAAGCTATGTATCTTCCTGCTAGACAAACCTAGTATTAATATATGGCAGGAAAACGGCTTCAAAAAGAAGGGTTCTTTCTTGTGGTAAACTGTATTCAGATCTAATAAATTTACTCATGAATGTTCATGTGTTCCTATCCTGTAATAAAGGCACCAGCTGTGTTGTTTCTGATTGGTTCCTCTGACCCAAACTGGGTGAGTCAGGATGTAAGTTCATTTCCACATGAAATGATTGGCTAGTTGAATGCCCCGGATCTTAACAGTCAACGTGTATATCCTATGCTGAGTTCACTGGCTGACGGACAAAAAAAAAAAAAAGAATACCACTAGCCTGACCAACTAGATTTGCTGCCGCTGTAGGGGCGTCTAGATTTCTAGGCTAGAATACCACAGCCCTGCAATGTCCTGCAAGAATGTTTGTAAATAAAGAGGTTGCCAAGCAACCCAAGGGAGTGGAACATGACTGAGGTTTTTAGATTCTGATATGCCGTAAAACACACAAAAAAATGCACGCTCCTGCTGGTGTATTAATAAAACTTGTTGACTTAATGGCAGAAGGGGTTTTCTTTCCCTTCAACAATACAACGAGTGTTTGATAGCATACCATCATTTAACACTGTCTTATTCAGTTCTAATGTTTTCTACATGCTACAGAGAAGTCATCCCCAGTGCTACAACAACTTACAGTGATTCCCCTCTGTTCCCCAAGAGGAGAATCATATCTGAAAGACAATGCACATTTATATTCAATTAAACGGAGATGCAGTATCCTAAATTCTAATTCATTCTCTCTATTTTGACACTGTGATATCTATTACTATTATTAATTAAACTAATAAACTATTACCCAATTTCCCTTTGGGTATCACTAATGTAATCAATCAATCTATCTATCTATCTCTATCTGTCTATCTACAGTAGGCCTATCTATCTATCTATCTATCTATCTCTATCACACAATCTATCCATCTTTCAATCCATCAATCTATCTGCTTGCCTATCTAGCCTATTGCATGTTTAGATCTTGCCATAATACTCCTTTTGGAATACAAAACCTCAGATCTGTTTTGATGATGTCACTGGCCTGGGTGGATCATTCAACATTTCAAAGTTCCACTTTCACACCAGCAGATGTCAGCATTGTTTGTTGTTGTTGACTACAAGAGACCAAGGAGGTGTCATTCCAAAAGCACTGTTCATTGATAAACCTGACTACAGTATGTTATAACTCAGAGCAAGTGGTCACAAAAGTACCCTATTGCTTTGTTTTGCTATAAGAGAGTAAAGCCACAGGCCTCTATTGGGAGGCTTACCTTTGCAGTGCTTTGTTCTATTTGCAGAATTCACATGAAAATATGGAAAATGGGTTCAAAACTTTCATTATCCATTTGTCAGACTACTCAGCAAATGGACAATTGATGCTATATTTTAACTTTCGAGTGTGGTTTTTGAAACGGTAAATAATGAATTTGAAACAAAACTAAAATTGAGTCCATTTTCCAATTTTCCATTTTTCCATTTCTGCATCGTGGTTGGACTGAACCAAACGCGCCAAGGGATGTATAGGCCTACGTGGCGCCTCTGGCCAGTTGCAGAGATAGGCTATAAATGATACAGATCGAGTTATCAAGTCAAATTCATGCCAAGTGAGCTCGAAACGTAGGCCTATCTAGACCGACTGGAGGCGATTGAGGACCGCTCAACTCCTCATTCCCTCACCTGCGCCCTCGATGGTTAGACTTCACAGTCCTTCAGATAGCCTAGTAACTTGTCTCATGCACTTGTTGCAATCTCTGCTGATGGTGCTGGTGTGTGTGTGTGTGCAGGGCCGGCCCAAGCCTTTATGGGGCCCTAAGCAAAATTTCATTTGGGGCCCCCCATACCACTACCTCAGCACCAGATACTTCATCATCCCATAGGCTACACTGTGTGTGTAACATACCCACTATCATTACCATCATTTGTAATTTACTTACATCATACCGGTGTCATTCTGGCTGTTTTTAACATTACCAGAGTAGCAAACTCACAAAATTGTTCTAATTGTTTTGCATTTTTAAATAGAGTGGGGTGTAAATGTGTGCAAAATTAATTACACTATTTGAAAGTAACATCAGCAGACAAGACACTGTATTTACAGTAACAAGTTAACCAGTTTAATTTCTTTAGTTTTTCAAATTCAGAACAGACGTTCAAAGTTGTGCAAAATGTGCAATATGGTGGTGGTGTGGTGTGGCGTGTCTCGTCTTCCAGCTTCTTCTTTTTTCCTTTCTCGGCTCCAGAGGGATAGCTCCTTTTTTGAGACATAGTTAAGTGGCAACGAATTTCCACTTCACGTTTCACATGATGACCGACAACCACACCAGCGGTGTATGATATCTGCATGCCCAACGGTGGCAGCAACCAACAGCAGGAATCAATTTTGAGAATAGGCCTATAGTATTTTGCGAATTGTGAAAATAAAATGCAAATCACATTTATATGTGTAATACCATCTCGTTTCTATTATTCAATGATACTTTTTATTTTTATTTTTAAAAAGATATATATTATTGTGATCTTTTGGTGCTCTTGGGGGCCCTCTGGTGGCGTGGGGGCCCTAAGCGACCGCATAGTTCGCTTATCCCTTGGGCCGGCCCTGTGTGTGTGTGTGTGTGTGTGTGTGTGTGTGTGTGTGTGTGTGTGTGTGTGTGTGTGTGTGTGTGTGTGTTGGGGGGGGGGGGGGGGTCTATGGTGCGGAGTCGGTGACGCTTTCATGCTGCCTATGCAAGCTTACGATAGCATTTGTTCACGGTTGTTGACGGTTTGAATAAATGTGAGCAACCCTACCCATGAACTAAAACCTCTCCACCAACATGCCTACAGAAGCTGTTAAACAACAAGTTGACAAAAGTAGGCTATGCCCATTAATAACATCCATCTTAACCCAAGCAGACATCGGGTGAAGTGAAACCTCTGGGCCACAACGCAACTCTCCGGTAACCCCCAGCGTTCATGGTTCAGTCCAACCCCAAGCGCAAAAACACAAAGTTAGAATATGAGTCAATGTTTGACTTTCGAACTTCTGAGGAGAAAATCCCAAGTGTACTCAATGCAAAACAATAAAACACACAACAATCATCAATTTACCGAGTAGTCTGAAAAATAAATAATAGAAATTTTAAACATTTTTTCATTATTTTCATGTGAAATCTGCAAATAGAACAAAGCACTGCAAAGCGTTACACGGACCCTTACCGATGACTCTGAGTTACAGTTTTTGCCGATTGCTTACTTTGACAGTTTTTCTCAGTCGCTTTGGCACATTTCTCAAATCAGAATTGAAATTCTCAAAACTACCTGTTCAATCTTCACATCATTGCGTCACTTGTGCACATCAAAAAAAGCAGTTTCTCATTTCTTTGAACAAGTTGCAAATGTTTTGGTACATCAGTGCACATTATTACAGTATGTACAATTATCTGATGATTAGTCTCACCCCCACAACATTTAGGCATTAGTTCATACCATAAGTCTTTACATGCAAAATGGTTGAACAAGTTGTCATATGAGAATTGGCCCCACAGACAGGAACGTCAGGAGGTGTAGGAGGACTGCACTGTAATTCCTACATCACTGCAGGTACAGTTTTCCCTAAGGAAATTGTCCTATGGTTACATTTCTACTTTTTTTTTTCTTTGTACTATGTACTATGTACTGTCTATGTATTTATGTTTTTGTTTATGCATTTATCCTACCCTCATAAGCAATTTTGTGAGTGTGGTAAACAAGATGCTCTTTTGACTGAAGATGAGATTAACTGTGACAGAGTTAGCCCTTTTCTTTTCAGGCTTCCGTGTTTTGTGGGACTTGTGGTTTATTATTTTTGAACAGCTCCTGTGGCTAGAGCACTTGTCTCGGGGGCATTCGTGGAATTGTCAGTTTTCTGATTGTTTTGCCATACCTGTGGGCATGGTGTTTAATTCATCCCGTCACCCGACTGTTTGAAGTTTCGTGTTTGGTTAATTACATTTTTGTATGTTTTGTTTTGCCTGGGGAGGAATGTTTTTGGTCTCGGCTGATATTATCGCTGGGCTTCACAATTTGTTTTGCTGGTCTGGCTTTGGTGTAATTAGTAAATGTGGTGTAGTGGTTGTGGGGTTAGTGTCTTGTGATACTCTTCTTAAGGGAGCGGGTGTTACGGCCACTTTGGCCTCTCAGTTGTTTCTGTGTTTTCTACTTATTTTGTCTGCTTAGGCCTGGACCCACGTGTCCCAGGATGGGGTGCCGGCGTAAGGGGTGTGTCCCACCTAACCGGATAAAGTTGGCTTGGCCTTCGAGAGAAGCGGTGGGAGCTTTGCTTGTGTTTTGTTCTGTTGTTATTGAGATCATTTCAGTTGCATATGTTTTTTCACGTAATTAAACCCTAAACGTGAATTGTTGCACTGTCTCCTGCATTTCTTTGTTACTTTTGAACTGGGTGATAAAATTAATTCATGCTCATATTACCAAGTAATTCCAATGAAATTGTTTAGATTTAGACTGGGTAAACCCAGCCCGATCTGCCAGTGATTTGATTTCGCCCTGCAGCTCAGGCTGGGAACCTTCAGATTTTTCTATCCTACTTCCGTTGGTTCCCCGTCTGTGGGGACCAATCACAAACTGGCTTATCCACCTGGCACACCTAGATTGTTAGTCTGATTGGTTGAAGGACTACCCAAATGCATACAGAGTCATTTGAACGATGCCCGTTGATCACGCCTCTTGTGCATTAGAAAGGAAGGGGCCATGGGCTTGGCCCCTAGCCTGGCTCTCGCCAGACCCTTGTAGTTCCGCCATTCTCCACCAGAGGCGTTTTGCTGAGCTCCACACAAGGATCTGGACCTGATCCCATAGCAAACTATTTCTCGGGAGCAAAAAACAATGAACCAATCAGGATCGCCGGAGGGGTGTGACGTAGCGCCGAAGTGACTGTCTGATTAAAACAACAATGGCGACGCGCACCGAGGAGTCTTGTGCTGACATTGATTCTGCTATTTCAACCGTCGAATCTATCGAGTATTCATTCTTTAAAAGATGAACAGTTAATGGTTTTGAGGGCATTTATTGGTGGCACGGATGTTTTCACTCTTCTTCCGACCGGGTTTGGCAAGAGCTTGAAGTAGCCTAGTGCGTCATTCAAGGTAACGGACAAGTGGTTTATCCAATCACATACAAGGAGTTTTTTACAAGGCCCCGCCTTCAGAAATACATCTCCTATGGAGCAGTCCCAGATCCTTGTGTGAAGCACAAGGATCTGGCGAGAGTCAGGTTACTTGGCCCCTTGGTTCCAGTGAAAGGAAATATGAAAGATTTTGGACAATTCCACGCTCCCAACTTTGTGGGAACAGTTTGGAGTTGGCCCCTTCCTGTTCCAACATGATGGTGCACCAGTGCACAAAGCAAGGTTCGCAAAGACATGGATGACAGAGTTTGGTGTGGATGAACTTGACTGGCCTGCACAGAGTCCTGACCTCAAACCAATAGAACAGCTTTGAGATGAAGGTGAGCAGAGACTGAGAGCCAGTCTCCTCGTCCAACATCAGAGTGTAACCTCACAAATGCACCTCTGGAATGGTAAAAAAAAAAAAAAGCCCATAAACACACTCCTAAACCTTGTGGAAAGCCTTCTCAGGAGAGTTGAAGCTGTAATAGAAGCAAAAGGTGGACCGATGTCATATTAAACCCTATGGATTAAAAAGGGGATGCGACTGAAGTTCATATGTGAGTCAAGGCAGGTGAGCAAAAATATTTTATTGCATTTGGCAATATAGTGTATGTTCAATAGATATGTTCTTCCAGAATGCTGCAACACAGCCACACCTGATGCTTTATAGTGATAACCTCTACAAGTCAGTGTGAAAGACTTCTCTGACAGTGCATGGCCCCCAGTCTGTTTTATGCAGGAACTGGATGGATGGCGTGTTTCATTATTCTCTGTCTCCAGAGCACAATTAAGGCACTATTGCACACACAGAGATCATTCTTGTGAACTGAAAGGGAGGGTGAATGAACTATTGTGCATGACCTTTCGCAATCATTTGAAGAACCTATAGAATTTGTGCATGTTTGCCAAGGCTGCTGAGGTGAGTGACGCGGTGTGCACAGGTGTGTGCTTGCCAGAGCATTATGGACTGGGGGGGGGGGGGGGGGGGGCTTACTGTCACTATAGTAAAAGTAAAAAAATCAAACGCTGTAGATAATAGCAATAATAATAGGTAATAGGTTTACTCAGAATTTTTAAAAAATTTTCTTCTTCAATAATTTTCCATCAACGATTCCCGGGACACTGAAAGACCGGGGCACATGAAACTTGGTGGGCATGTAGCCCCACAATGTTGACATGAAACCATTGTTTTTTGTTTTGCCCCATCACCCTACATCGCCCTACACCCATCGCCCTTGGAGTTAGGGTTCATGTGTCATGACGGTGTCATGTGTTACCAAATTATTTATCAAAACTCTATTATTGTCATATCGCAGACATATCCATCATATTATCTGTCTCCTGAGGATACAGTGTATGCGTGTATTTCAGAGATATTGTTCAAGTAGGATGAGAAGATAATTTAGAATACAAGAATATACTGACCAAACAGGACACATAAAACCAGATTATACATTGAGGATATTTTTTTCTCCACAATGTGAAGTATACTACTGCCATTTTCCTTCAACTGCTTACACACAAAATAACACATTTGCAATACATACTGTACATACAATACCATAACCCCAAATGTGCAAAACCATCCTAATTCTCAGCATTTTACACAGTTTCAAAAAAGTGTCTCTACCTCTTTGTCTTATATGGACTTCCATTTCTGTTGTTGACAATGACACACCTTTTGCCCAGTGTTTAGAACTGATTGTTGAGTTTTCACACCCGAGTGTCTTCACACCCAACAATTGTGTGTAAACAATTGTTTCATGGGTGTGTATTTTTTAAGGCAGTGCCTTGAAATTGCAAAGAGGAGACATTATCTGAGATTTCTGTGTCTAAAGCAGAGACATGTCATTAATGTTTTGTAAACCAATGTGTGTAGTGTTTTGCATAAGGTTGTTTAATTTCATGCTTCATGGTGTAGGAACTTTTTTCCCCCAGTATATACATTTACCTATACATGATTCAAGTAGAAAAATGGATTGCTCAATTGGAATGACTATTTGAACACAAAAAGGTTGTGTTTCATTCCAAACTAGACTGTGTTATTTAGCCTAATTATCATTTCTAAAATGGATAGTTCCAGTCCTTGATTATGGTTGGCTGAATCGCATTTGATGCTGTTGTAAAATTCAACACAAACATACAACTTCACCGCATTTTGTTTCATACTGCACTACCACAACTTCATACAAAAGCTATAGAGTAGCTTTGTCTTGACGTTGTTTGGCAACCATTCAGGTAGGCTATATTTCTTGGTGGAAGAATGATTACCTATGAATAAATCGTTGCATTTGTCGCTGCTGTGCCTTTATTTTATGAAATATACTGTATAGTGACCGTTTTAGAAAAGCAATAAGGCTGTAGGTTCCACTGATGTTAGAACCGCTAATGGGGGTTTTATAGGCATTCCGTAGCATGTTGTGCTTAACAACGCCCCTTAGCTGTTCTAAAATCAGTGGAACCTATGGGCTCTTGGGGCTTATTGCTTAAGTGATATGGTTTGAGAAATTCGACAGCCCTGACTTCATTTTTTACATACGTGTGTGTGTGTGTGTGTGTGAGTGTGTGTGTGTGTGTGTGCGTGTTTTGACTTTTATTTTGCTGAGGTATATATTCTTAAGAAATCCCTGTGTTTGTGTGTGTGTGTGTTTTGACTTTTATTTTGCTGAGGTATATATTCTTAAGAAATCCCTGTGTGTGTGTGTGTGTGTGTGTGTGTGGGTGTGGGTGTGGGTGTGGGTGTGTGTGTGTGTTGACCTTTATTCTGCAGGAGAATACATTTTTGAACCAAACCCTCTGCTGAATGACTTGACACACCCATCACACCAAAAATCGTTGATTACTGACTGCTCTGCTTTAATCCTCACCTGACTTAAGCCTACCTTACACTGACAAGATTTGGCAAAGATTCTTGAAAGATTGTAGTATTTTTAACTAATGCCCCTCATTCAAGCTTTACTCAAAAGACTGCAATCTTTCAAGAATCTTTCCCGAATCTTGTCAGTGTAAGGTAGGCTTTACCTGACTCAGTATGCTGTCCAACTCCTGGTACTGGTCATAGTCATCTCACGTCTTGACTACTGTAACCCCCTCCTGTCAGGTCTCCCAGCCTGCACAGTGAAACCCCTTCAGATGATCCAGAATGTGGCGGTACGACTGATCTTCAATCATCCCAAAAGGGCTATTTTGTTACTGCTCACTGCCCACTGCTCATCCAGCTACACTGGCTACTTATGGCTGCCCGCATCAAATTCAAGACTCTAACGTTTGCTTACAAAGTAGTCTCCGCTTCTGCTTCCACAATGCCCTCATACAGGCATATACTACCACCCAACCGTAGCGCTCCCCAGATGAACGAAGTTCTGTACGCTCAGGCCAATCCAAACTTTTCTAATCTATTGTTCCTCGTTGTGGAACGCGCTACCAGTTCCTACTAGAGGGACATCTCTCTCCATCTTCACTGAACTCCTGAATTCCCAGCTCTTCAGAGAATATCTCCTCTCGTATACTTAAAACTAGCCTTGCTAATTCAAGAAGTTATCACCTGACTAGAACTGACATTTGAATGTTTAAGAACAGCGCTCGCTGATGCTCTTGTTCTTATTGTATTCTACATTTTAAAATGTTTTAACTTTTTAACCATTTGATTAACCAATGTTTTTTCCCCTATACCTCACCTCTGAGGTAAACCATTACCAGTAATCAGCCATCTTTGTGCCTGGCCCTCATCACACCTGAAGTCTCATCCCTATGACTGCCCTACCATCGCCTGCTGTGGTCCCCTTGCCCGGATTCCTGGCCCACGCATCCTAGCGACCCATTACTTTCCGAAAATTACTAATCCCAATGGACAATTTACCTCCTACACTGGACTATTTGAACTTTCTGATACTACAAATGACCTTACTGTACTGTAACTGACCCTGGGCAGATGGGTTGGGCCCTTGAGTCGTGGATCTGTCCGAGGTTTCTTCCTATATGTATCTCCAAATCTAGGGAGTTTTTCCTCACACCTGTTACTCACGGGCTTGAATGTATAACACTCTGAGACATGAGGCATGTGTAATGTTTTGCTGCTCTATAAGTGAAACTAATTTGAATTCATTTCTAAATTGAATTAAATTAAATGAAAATTTACTTAGATTAGATACTAAATTAGATTAAATTGTCGGCTGGAGTTGAGCTGGTTGAGCTGCTGACAGTCTTGGGTTAGAAGAAAAAACTGCCGGGCAATCGGCAACAGTCACTGTAGACTTGCAGGGAACTTCAGGTGATTGGGTGTGGATGTTGATGAGAAACCATTTCACATAGATATATCTCTGTTTCTTGAGGTCACTGAGTAATGTATGTAAAACTGAAAACAATCAGTGCTATCTTCAGTTGCTGCCGCCAACAGGTAGAGCAGACAGGCAGATACAGTGATGCACTCTGGGAGCACTCATACCTATCATTTATGCCTTAACCTACCTGCTCACCTGGTCTGACATTCTTCATAAACTTCTCAGCTTCTCTTTTCCTGAGGGGTTGTGTTACTATCAGGTGACGTCAGACAAGTTATAGTTTTCATGTTTTGAAATCTAGATGCAGACACATAAAGCCAGGGTCTATAATGAGGGCGGATGCTGATGTGGGACATACCACAGTCAGTAACAAGAAGAGGACAAACAATCTGTCAATCATCCACCCACTCTCTCACCTTGGCAACATCATCACACATACAGTGCACATTCACACACAGAGAATCTACTAACAGCAAAAAGGAGCACAGACAAACCACAAAAAGCACCCATGTTTGCTCCTCATTTGAAAAAGAAAACACTAATCATAAGCCATTCATTTCATGGCGAATGAATGAACACAGTGAACACATGAGATAAATGCAACATGTGTTTGCTACAACAAGCAGTATATCTTCTCTGGGCTAATTACAAAGTCAAGGGTAGAGGGGAGGGGACAGAGGGAGGGAGAGAGAGGGACAGACGCAAAGGGAGGGAGAGATGGAAAATAGTGGTCAGTTATGTAAGAGTGGGCTGTGCCTATGAGTTGCTGTAATGTGGAACAGCCGGGCCAGTGTGACTCAAACTGCCCATTTTCAGCGTGCCCTGGAATTTCAACTGTTTAACTTTGCACATGCTCTCGCATACCAACACAAACAAACAGACAAGAAGAGAGAGATACAGAGAGAGAGAGAGAGAGAGAGAGAGAGAGAGAGGGAGAGAGAGAGAGACACGCACACACACGTTTGCACGGGATCCGTTATGCTAAGGCGTATATCCTTTATATATCAAATTGCTCTGACCTTTCCATCATTCATTCTTTGTAAAGATCATCGAAGGAATGGCTGGCAACACCTGCTGGGAGTTTCTCGGTAGAACAAGTCTAGGTGTGTGCACACTGCACAGGCACAAACAAGCATGAGTCCACACCCTTTAGTGTTTGTGTGTGTGTGTGTGTGTGTGTGTGTGTGTGTGTGTGTGTGTGTGTGTGTGTGTGTGTGTGGTTGGGTGACTGGAATTCCCCATACCCTTAAATAGAGGTCTCCCTTTGATTCACTTATTCATTCACGCTGTTTCAGTCTGTGCTGCTCAAAGATCAGACTCAACTGCAGGTGAGTGCAGCTTTTGACTAAACTAGCCTATGGTGTTAACACTTTAGCCCTAACAAATACTTTTTTAACATTTACAAACCTACTGAGTGCCTGGATGTAGAGTTTGTTCCTTGTCCTTGTTAATAAATTAATTTGTTGTTGAACAAGAAAAAGAGAAACTACATTTGTTCATGGGTAACATGTTATACGCAGTGTTTATTATTGTATGGGTATTGGTTTTGAACGTGTCATATTCACTTTTGAATTCCTGCTGGCTTGCTCAATTTGGCAGTGGGCGGTTTGGTTTAATTAATTTTGGTGGTTTGATAGTTTACAGTGCCTGAGCATTCTCTGCAGCTTGGATCATGTTTTGGAGGATGTTTCACAGTGATGCCCCTCCCAGAACTCTTGACAGAACGAGTCAATGATCAGTCACATTCATACACTTCAGCATTCAGCCAGAATCCTAGATGGAACTGAATGGCATTGTATTTGCATGATCCTCAATGACCCCATCTCACTGAGTTACAAATAAGTTGCTTAATAGTGGGCACTTCTCTCAGACAACCAGAGAGTAGCTTATTCCCTTACATGGAATGAGTATGAGTATATTTTTTGTTTAGTCAGGAGGGTTTTATAAGAATGTGTAAAATCTACATAAAGCTATATATTTTTTCTAACCCAGTTTGCTATGTGCTAATGACCCCAAAATGTGTAGCACTGCTTACAAATGAGTCCAAGCGTGTTACACAGTGCTAATGACAGATGCCTCTTGTCTGTTCTTGCTCTCTCAGACATGTCTCGGAGCAAGCTTGAGACGGCTATCATTTCCCTGGTGGAGGTGTACGAGGAGTACGCCGGGAAGGATGAGAAGAAGTTCCAGCTGAGCCAGGCCGAGCTCGCTGAGCTTTTTGAGAAGGAGCTGGCCAGCCCGGAGTTCCAGGTGGGTGCCTCTTTTTCTCCTGCCCCTTTAGCCCCTGGCCCTGCAACTGTCCCGACCCAAAGAGCAGTGGACAGCGAGCCATATCATCATGCGCCATGCCATCGCATGTGTCCCCCACTGCCATCACACACTGGGCCTCTATCTTGGAGCAAACTGGCATATAGACAAGGTTACTAAATGCTTGGAGGGTGAGCAAGCATAGGATGCTTGTTGATTTTTGGTCATTTTTTTGGTAGTTCATGATGGTAATGCCGGCAAATTGGCCTAGAATGCAAACTTTGCATACTATCAGCATGAGAGAATTTAGCCAGGTTTTAAGACATATAAATGTGCGTGTTGAAGCCTGACTAATAAAACTAGGCAAGCGTTACTTTATATGCAGTCACATCCCACCTTGCAAAACATTATTTTATGCAAGTGGGTCATAATTTAAAAGGATAGTCTCCTCTAGACTATACAGTATGTAGATGCTCAGATGACCACCTATTCTATTCTAATCTATAATGACAACACGTGTTATGGTTATGGTCAAGGGTTATGGTAGGAGAACATCTCCTCTCATAGCACTACTTACAACTAGTCTTGCTGATCCTTGACTTACCACCTAAATTGTGCCTTTTGAGGTCCCCATGACCATGGCAACCTTGACAGAGAATCTCTGTATGGATGACTAATGCTTTTCTCCTTCCGCACCATAAAGGGAAAAATTGACCCAGAGGACATTCAGGCAGCCATGAGTAAACTGGACAAGAACCACGACGGTGAAGTGAACTTCCGCGAGTTTGGCCAGATGGTTGGACTTCTGGCCCGTGGTGTGTTCCGCAAAAAGAGAGGCAAGGGCAAAGGAAAGAAGGATGACGAGTAAAAGCAGGCAGGCAGACACATAATGTACATACTGTAATGTATGATAAACCAAAATATAGTTTACAATAAATGCAACATTGCAAGCAAAACAATGTGCAGGAGTCTTTTTGCTTCCAGTAATGTAAACAAAATACCTTCTGTCAATAAAATGTACTTTCTGTCAATAGGCCTACATTTAGTGTGTGCTCAGTTTGTGTATATGGAGATGGGTTTTGAATTGTTTAGTGTAACTGTATGGTCAGCATCTCAAACGGTAACAAATGACTGCAACTTAAGCGGTATGGTTACTGCTCTTGTCTTAACTTTGAATAAACCTGGCAAGGCGCCTCGACGAGTGGGATCATAGGAGAGCTGCTCAATTCAAGAACTGTCACCTGTCCCTTTCTCCGTGAAACATTCCTGTCAGACATCTCCAACCTCTGGAGAACATCATTCCCATTCCTAAGAGACCCTGTGCCTCTGAACTGAACCATACAGACCAGTGGCACGCCATAATTATTATGACTGCCGCTAGCATAGCTAGCTTAGCAGTCATATCGTGATTGTCAACATTTTTTTTCTTTTTTCTTTTTTTTCCCCGTGATCTACCTCCTGAATTTTTGGTCAACGATTTCCGGGACACCGTAACACCGGGGCACTTAAAACTTGGTGGGCATGTGGTTTGGTTCCTGGGGGCCACTCCAACCCCCCCCAGAAACCCAAAAAATGCTAAATCATTTTCCTAAATAACTACCTGAACCGTGGCATGTGGTATGGTACTGTATATTGGTCTTGTAAGTAGGCCAAATATACGATAATATATTTGCCCACTTTATACGTGTTCTGTCTACGTCCGGCGCTTCGATGAGGTTGAATTGGACTGTAAAAATGTCTGAGAAGTTAGATGGCAAAGTTATTAGGAATTTCACCACGATAATCTGACTCCATAGATATATTGTTCCTCTAATAAATTACCAAATAACTAATTTGTTTAACTATGGCAGAGAATGGAATGGCACTCTAGAACTTTTAGAGATATGCAAACTGAACGAGGAGAATTAACCATTTATTAGGCCTTAAGCCTTAGGTAAGAGTAAAAGTATCAGTAATTTTCCTTGAACAAAGGAACAAAGGAGAAAATGAACTTAACCTCAAAACAAAACAATAAACTTGGACTTAAACCTTAACAAGTTACCAAGTTACAATGCTACATACACCAGATAAAACAATATATCAAATAATGAAAATAACAAACCCCATAAAGAAATCAAAAGATAGATAGATAGAGAGAGAGAGAGAGAGAGAAAAGGCAGGGAGAGAGAGAGAGAGAGAGAGGGGCAGAGAGGTCAGTGTGACCTCTTGCCTAGACCAGAACCGAGCAGGAAGAGAAGAGAACATCACTGCAAGAGTTTCTTCTTTTCATTCATCCAGCCACCCCCAGCTCAGCAGGGCTTCTTTACCTGAAAGTGGGTGTGGCGTCTAAAACTCTATAGTGTATTTCTTAGTCTATAACTATGTACAAATATATTAGATTGCAATGAAACTGTGATTAGGCTGTTGCTCACATTACAAGTATTAATTCAAGACCAAACATGGATGTATTATCATTTGTCATGAAACAGATACATTTCAGTTTTCAACATTGCTCCTGAGATATGTGGAGAGGGGAAATGTAGGTGTGTCCGAGGGCCTTTAAACAAATGGCCGGCTACACACACAATAGGGACAGTTCAAATGCAAATAGATCACCTGGACACAAAGGAGTCTAGCTGTGAGGTCGTCTCCCCCGTTCTGAACTTTAGAGGATGGAAAATTACCAGCTTTACAGTCTCATCATGGTATGTTGGTCATTTGTGATTTGCACCCCATAGTAAAAAAATTAAAATGCAATAAAAAAGAGAAAATGCTTAAATCGCCCCTATCTTCAGATTAAATGTTATGAACTGCACCAAATTTCATGTACATGATTAACCTGACATCCCCTGGGAGTATGCCAAGTTTTGTGGAATTTCATCCTTGGGGGGCTATAAAATAAATTAATTTATGTGTATATTTAGTGACTGTATACCCATCGGCCTGCAGATGGTAATATTGAGCAAAGTGTTGGTTGTTGTGCTGGTTAAGAATGATACGGTCACACTCTCACACCTCACACACGCACATACACACACACAGATACACACACATCCACAGATTCCACACACGCACACATCCACACACGCACAGGCACACATACATCCACACACAAACAAACACAAACACACACACACACACACACTCTTTTACACAAAAGCAAACTCACACATGCACACACTCCTACTCTTGCAGCACTCACATGTGCTGCAAGAGTAGGAGATATATGCATATAAATTGTACAAATAGGAGATACAGGAAAGTTGGCAAGCGTCATTTATTTTAGGGGAGAGAATGTGCACTGAGCGGCGGTCACATTGTGTACCACTATACGGTACATCTAGTTGAAAAATGCTTTGAAAAACTCATAGGCTATTGAATAGCACACACACACACACACACACACACACACACACACACACACACACACACACACACACACACACACACACACACCTACATACACACACACACACACACACACACACACACACACACACAAATGAACAAAGACAGAAAACACCATGCTAATAGCCCGTAGTACACACATTGCAATAAAATGCAACATCAAACACCTCCGGTAGATGGCAGCAGATGGAACACCAAGATTTCAGATCCTATAGTAGTGTAACCCCAGGCAGTGTCAGTGCTGTACACAGTGAATGTTATCTAAATTCAAGGATAAAAAATGTGTTTTGTGGCAACTGCTCATTGACAATTGTGTCCTCCATTTCTGACAAATGTGTACTTCCAATGTTAGAGTAGACATCTGAAACAAAATACGTTTTTTTTTCCATCAGCATAAGGTTAAAGGAACGCGCCAACTTTTTGGTACTTAGCTTATTTGTCTACCCCAAATTAGATAAGAGGATAAGTTAGGGTGACCAGACGTCCTCGGTTTCAGGGGACAGTCCCCGTTTTTGGTTGCCTGTCCCCGGGAATACAGAAAACAGAAATACTACCTATGAACAGAAACAGAAAAACTACCTACTGTATGTCCCCTTTTGAAGATAAAACTTGTATGCATTTCAATCAGATTGATAGTCAAACTGAAAATGTCCTTTTTTTGTGTTTTGGTCTCGGACATCTGGTCACCTTAGGATAAGAACTTTTCTCTTCTGTGTGCAAGCAATAACCCAGTCGGACACCGTTAGCTTAGCTTCACTCGAACTACACCAATTAGTAACCCAAAACATAAATTATTCCATATTATGATACATGCTTTGAGAGACATGTATGCAAATGATCAGACCCAGTAACATGTTCTGAAGTCTACTAAACTGCATCCAAAGGTTCAGATGAAGAGAGTTAGGTCTCGCCAGCCTGGATATCTATCTCCGAACTGGTTATGAGGCCAAATGGGTGCACTGCCTTTGAAGCAGATGTGATGGGATGGAGAATGAATTAATACAAATTAGGCAAAGGCTATTTACACACTGTAAAATGTTTCTGTTAATTTACACCCAAATTTCAACATGATGAACCTGTTATTTTCAATAACTGTGCCTTACTGTAATTTTTAAGGGAATATATGTTTAATAACACCTCATTTTTGTTATTTAACACCTTAACACTCATAATCTCTTTGGCGGAGTATAATATCATGTTCATACAGTATTTTTTGCATTCTGGGAAGAAGCTCTAAGCAGAAGAAGGCTCCAACGAACACACGAGGAGTGAACAGACTCAAATGGTTTGAGGTGAACAGACTCAAGTGGTTTGAGGTGAACAGACTTGTATGGTTTGAGGTGAACAGACTTGTATGGTTTGAGGTGAACAGACTCAAGTGGTTTGAAATGAACAGACTCAAGTGGTTTGAGGTGAACAGACTTAAGTGGTTTGAGGTGAATAGACTCATGTGGTTTAAGATGAACAGACTTATATGGTTTGAGGTGAACAGACTCATGTGGTTTAAGATGAACAGACTCAAATGGTTTGAGGTGAACAGACTCAAGTTGTTTGAGCTGAACAGACTCATGTGATTTAAGATGAACAGACTTATATGGTTTGAGGTGAACACATCACCACCTCCTCTGTCAGCGACCTGACATGACACACACAAAAAGGGACAAAACAAAACAACTAAACAACTAAACAACTAAACAACTAAACAAAGGCCCTGAACTCTTCCAAATAGGCCCACTACCATATCCTGGTTCAAATATCAATGCATGCTATTCTTACCAGTGTATAATTAGAAGTGGATGCTATTTACCTGGTGTTTATATCAAGGATAAGGCTATCTGCACCCCTGGTACAATTAGCAGTGTATGGTATTTGTTCCCTGGTGCAATTAGAGGTGAATGCTATTCGTACCCCAGTGCATACATCAATGTGTTCTATTAATACCCCATCAGGTACAAATTATAAATGTATGCTATTTGCACCCCTGTGCATGTTGTTACATCACAGGATGTGAATAGCTCAACGGTGTGGCCTAGGGCTAGGCTACTGGGGGTACTCTGGCACCAATATCTGATTATGCCCCCTGTGGTTGCCCAGGGAAAGCCCCGCATAAGCTATACCCCTCTTGACCAGCAATATCACACAGGTCAGTACACCGAGTAATAGGACAGAGACATAGCTCAGGTAAATACAAACACTGAATACTGGTGACGAGGCCACAGTGTACAATCAATAGTACTAACTGGGGCTTAATGATGGATCACGGCTAACCAAATTCCTAAGGGAAATATCCTAAAGATGACACCCAACTGTTCTGCATCTACAAACAAAAAAGGAGAGGTTGAGCAGAAAAGCACAGTACAATTAGCCTGACGAGCCAGACCCACATCAAGATGTAGGGTCTGGACACTCACCGTAGACAGGGCTCAATCGGAGGGGTGGGATAAACAGTTGTCTTTCAAATTCCCTCCCCGCAATAGGATAACGCTAAACGAATCATCTTCTTGTTTTCAAGTAGCAGGATGCGTAACCTTCCCTCTCCACGCAATAGGATAACGCTAAGCGAATCACCTTCTTGTTTTCAAATAACAGGATGCGTTACCGTCGCAACTTCTGGTCGCATGTCAGTCACCATTATGTTAAGCCCTGTGATTGGATCGCTGGTGCTGGGGGTTCTCAGCTCCCTGGCTCAACGGAGCGTTGCTAGACCGCCCCGCCAGCCAAATTACATTTGCTGCCGCTAGGGGCGTCTAGATTTCTAGGCTACAGTACAATTAGAACAGTGTCATGTATTTACCTTAGTTCACATTAATAACGAGGAGACAGGCAAGGTGTGATTCTGGTTTGTTTACTTAATTAACTGAACTGGGCAAGATACAGGAAGTCAGCCCCGAGGGCATTATGGGGGTACGGTAACCACATAAGCACAAACATAATAAAAGGCAAACCCGGTTTAATACCTAACATTTCCTCCCCCCATATTCTGTAAGATTAGCCCCCCAAAGACAAAGATAAGTTAACCTATAACGTATAACACAACCCATACGTTTTTAACAAAAAAGGATATGACATTCCGTCAGCGAGGAAGCAGCTACAAGTCCAGACGGTCAGGAGGCCGTCGCTCGCGCGTGGGGTACCGGTGAGAATGGTGGTTCACCGGAGACGGCGACGGCGGCGGCGGCGCTGCTTCCGCTGTCTGTGGGGGCTCGGGGACCTGATCCGTAGCGTTGTCCTCCTGAAGTGTAGCCGGCAGGGTGTCCGAGGCAGCCAGGCCCTCCGCAGGGTCTGTCTGGCCGATGATGTCGGGTGCAGGAGAGCCCATTGGCTCCGAAGCGGGGCCCTTGCGGGCCAACAGTTGGTCAGTGTGACGACGCCACACAGCATCATTGTTTGTGCGTACTTGGTATGACAGCGGACCAGTAATGGCCACTATCACTGCTGGCACCCACCTGGGCCCCCTTAGGTAATTGCGAGCTAGGACAGGGTCTCCTATGTGAAAAGACCGTGGTGTGCCTGACCTACGTCGGCTCTGCTCTTGTTGACTGCTCTGAACAATTTGGCCCCTGGACGGAGGGCGTATGCAGTCCAGTTGGGTGCGCAGCGCTCTTTTTAGGAGGAGCTCAGCAGGAGACGCTTTAGTGGTGCTGTGTGGTGTGTTCCTGTAAGTCAGCAGGAAACTGTGCAGTCGCTGATGAAGGGAGCCTTGGGACACGGATGCCTTGAGGCTGTGCTTTAAGGTTTGCACAAATCTCTCAGCCAGTCCATTTGTGGACGGGTGGTAGGGTGCTGACTTAATATGTTGAATTCCATTCATTTTGAGGAAAGCCTCCATCTCTTCGGAGACAAGCTGGGGCCCGTTGTCACTCACCAGCTGTTCTGGTATTCCGTACCGACTGAACATTTCCTCCAGTCGCTCTATGGTTTTCCCGGTGGTTGTAGACCTCATGATGGCCACATCTGGCCATTTGCTGTGCGCGTCCACCACCACCAAAAACATTCTGTCCTCGAATGGCCCAGCAAAGTCAATGTGTATACGCTGCCACGGCTCCGCCGGCCATTCCCATGGGTGGACTGGCGCTGGTTGTGGTGCGTTTCGCCCGGGCTGGCAGGTGGTGCAACGGCCCGCCTTGTCCTCAATCTGCTTGTCTAGCCCCGGCCACCAGAAATAGCTGCGAGCCAGCTCCTTCATGCGCACTATGCCACAGTGTCCGACGTGGAGTTGTTTCAGCAGGGGGCTCTGCAGAGAGGGGGGTATGACGACCCTTCTGCCCCACAGCAGACAACCAGACTGTACAGAAAGTTCTTGTTGCCTGGTCAAGTATGGTTTGCTGTCAGCTGTGTTTGAGATTCTCCTGCCTTTCGTGATGGCCTCCATTACTGCCGATAACACCGGGTCGTTCCGTGTGGCATGTCTCACTTGTTTTGCGGTGACAGGGGTGTCGCTCACCTGCTGGAAGTAGAATATGTCATTTTGTCGTGTCATTGGCCTCGCCACAGGGAGCGGTAGGCGGGAGAGGCCATCCGCATTACCGTGTAGTTCCGATCGCCGGTACTTTATGTCGTAGTCGTGGCCTGAGAGCAGCAGGGCCCATCTCTGCATTCTGCTTGCGGCCAACGGTGGAATGCCCGCATGTGGTCCCAGCAAGGCTGTTAGCGGTTTGTGGTCGGTCAGCAGCGTAAATCTCCTTCCGAAAAGGTACTGATGGAATTTTCTAATCCCGAACACGATGCCGAGAGCCTCCCGCTCGATCTGCGCATAGTTACATTCAGCCTTGTTGAGGGTCTTAGAGGCGAAAGCAATGGGTTTGTCTGTGCCATCCGGCATGATGTGTGAGACAACTGCGCCAACCCCATAGGGGGACGCGTCACATGCTAACTGTAGTGGCAGTGCTGGGTCGAAGTGGGTCAGCACCTCTGAGTTTAGCAGGGCTTTCTTTGAGCTGGCGAAAGCTAATTGGCAAGTCTCTGACCACTCCCATTTCTTACCTTGCCTCAGCAGCTCGTGGAGGGGCTTCAATAAGGTGGAGAGATTGGGAATGAACCGGCCATAATAGTTCAGGAGCCCCAGGTAAGAGCGTAGCTGGTTGACATTTTGTGGTGCTGGGGCTTCCAAAATGGCTTTGGTCTTGGAGGGGGCCTTGTGTAGACCCTTGCCGTCAATCACATGACCTAGATATTCAATGGAGGACTGGAAAAACTCACATTTTTCCTTTCGAACTTTCAGTCCATATTCCCTCAGCCTCTGTAGTGTCATGTCCAGGTTGTGGAGGTGGTCGGCGTTGTCCCTTCCCGTTATGAGGATATCGTCCAAGTAGCACTGCACCCCCGGAAGCCCCGCCAGAATCTGATCCATTGCCTTTTGGAAAAGTGCAGGGGCCGATGTGATCCCAAAGGCTAAACGGCGGTACCGAAAAAGGCCCTTGAGCGTGCTGACTGTCAGTAGCTCTCTGGACTCGGGGTCTACAGGCATCTGTAGGTAAGCCTGGTTCAGGTCAATTTTACTGAACTGTTTGCCATTTGCTAGACCCGCGAACAGGTCTTCGATGAGGGGCAGCGGGTAGTGTTCATTTTGCAAGGCTGGGTTAACAGTCACTTTGAAATCGCCGCATATTCGTAGGCTACCATTTTTCTTAAAGACGGGCACGATTGGGGTAGCCCAGTCACTGATAGCCACAGGCTCGAGCACCCCGCTATTCACCAGATTGTCCAGCTCTTTTTCAACTTTTGGACGCAGTGCGTACGGGACTGGCCTTGCCTTAATGAATCGGGGAGTGCTGCCTGGTTTTATGGTCAGCTTTGCAGTGATACCTTTCATGTGCCCGAGTCCATCCGTGAAGAGTTCGCCGTGTCTCTTTAAGACAGCTTCCAGAGCTGTTTCCCCTTGACTCAGCATGCGGACGGTAGGCCAGTCAATCCGCACTTTATCCATCCATGCACGGCCTAGCAGGGACGGGTAATTGCCTCGAACAACATATAAGGGAAGCTTTACACATTGTCCATTTAGCTCCACCTTGACCTTGACCAGGCCTTTGACCGCCACTGTCTCCCCAGTGTAGGTCTTCAGCACCACTCGAGCTCGTTGGATTGGTAAGTGGTGTAAGTGTTCTTTATACACTGTCTCTGAAACCAGTGATACTGCTGCCCCAGTGTCAATTTCCATCCGCACCGGATTACCCTCCAGCAAGGGTGTTGTCCAGTAGCTGTCAGACCCTCCAGGCAGCGAAAGAATGTGGAGGGGCAATTCATCGTCAGTGGATTCGCTGGCACTATTTTCCTTTTCCATCACATGTACTTTTTTCTTATGTGTAGCAGCTCTCTTGTATTTGTAAGTGTTTTTCTGTGTAGACGGAGTCCCCTTTTTCTTGCCACGACAGGCCTTTTCAACGTGACCTTTTTTTCCACAGGCATGGCAGTCCAAGTCTTTACACCAGCACTCTGCTGCCGAATGCCCCGGTTGGCCACAGCGATAGCATGGTCTCGTTGGCGAGCTGTCCTCTCCACCAGCAATCTTCAGCACTTTAGCCGTGGATGCACTCAGCTGCTGTGCCTCTTTGGCAGCCAATTCCATCGACACGCTGACTTCAATTGCTTTGGTCAGAGTTAATTTGTCCACAGTCAGCAGTTTTCTCTGTGCAGCTTCGCTGCGCAGTCCACAGACCAGCCGGTCGCGAATTGCATCTTTAAGCGTGTCCTCGGTGAATTCACAGTGCTCTGCTAATTTCCTGAGCGCAGCTACAAACATAGTCACTGTCTCACCCTCCTCCTGATTACGTTTATAAAATCTGAAACGTTCAGCGATCATCAACGGCTTGGGCGAGAAATGTTCACCTAGTGTTTGAACAATATTGTCATATGTAAACTCTCCTGGCTTCTTGGGCTGTATCAGAGCGCGGAAAACATTAAAAGTCTTTGCGCCCATTACTGTAAGGAAGGTAGCTACCTTTTTCTCCGCGCTAATTCCATTTGCCAAGACGAAGAACTCAAAACGCTCTGTGTAGGCGCTCCATTGCTCCACCGTGTCATCAAACGGCCCAATGTTGCCCACAACACCAGCCATTGTAGAAGGACTTGCCTCGCGTTGTCCTTCCACCACTTGTCTGTGCACGGTCGGCACGGATGAACTTTCCTGTGTCGTATTGACGGTATTGCTCTCCGGTGGCACTAGCCGTGCCAAGCTTTCGGTGCTCCCCGCGCTTTCGTCGGCTGAGGTGCTGCTCATTCGGTAATAAAACAACCAACTACGCGAATAACTTGAAAAACAAAACGGCTATTTATAAGTACGAACACTACACGTGAGTTCAGACGCATCCTCGTCGCCAATTGTCATGTATTTACCTTAGTTCACATTAATAACGAGGAGACAGGCAAGGTGTGATTCTGGTTCGTTTACTTAATTAACTGAACTGGGCAAGATACAGGAAGTCAGCCCCGAGGGCATTATGGGGGTACGGTAACCACATAAGCACAAACATAATAAAAGGCAAACCCGGTTTAATACCTAACAAACAGCACATCAAACAAGTAAGAACCACCACAAGAGGGAGATAACCTCACCCAGAGCGGTAGATAAAACAGAGTGGCGACACTCCCATAGACCTCGATAGGAAAAAATGGCAGCGCTTTTTCCAGGCTATTTCCTCGTTATGGGGCTTTTGGAACTGTTTACAGCCAATCTCAATAGTCAATGAGTTAATTGATTACACCTTCCAGCATCAGAAGTACATCCCACTCTCCTGCGATTCAGCCATTCAGCACAGGTTTTTTTGGAACTTTTGATCGTGGCGGCAACATCAAAGAGTGTCGCAACTCTCTCTTTCTATGGCTCTGACCTCACCACCTTGCTCCCACCCAGCACAGACACAAATGATACAAAATCAAAAGCTGTTGACAGTAGGCTATTCATGGGTTTTCTCCGGACTCTTTCCACATGTGTACAGTACACAATCAAGCACCTAGATGATGAATGCAGACTGCATGGTGCTTGATTATACACCTGTGGATAGGGACCTGATGAAAACCATGAAAATCCCAAAAGCTGTTCAGGAGCTGATTTGTTTCTGGTGGAACGTTGCTGTAACTGCATCCGTGCGTCCGTGGAGTTGTGTTGCAACTGCATCATCTCACACAAAATCCTTTTACATCGTAACGTTCACATAGGTGCAACAACTACTGTAAGCGGGCCCGTGCAGACACAAGATGTACTACAGTACAGAGTGGTACAAAATATGACAGCCGCCCAGTTCTGCACACTCTCCGCAAAAATACTGTAAATCACGCTTGTCAATTTGTCTCCATCTCCTACTCCATCCCCTACTTTTGAGTTTGTAAATGAGCATGTGTATGTGTGCTTCTTTTTGTGTATGTGTGCTTCTGTGTGTGTGTGTGTATACGCTTGTGCGTGTGTGTTTATGTTTGTGTGTGTGTGTGAGTGCATGTGTGTGTGTGCGACTGTGCGTGCGTGTGTGTGCATGCCTGTGCGCATGCATGCGTGTGTGTATGCTTGTGTGTGTGTGTGTGTGTGTGTGTGTGTGTCTGTGTGTGTCTGTGTGTAATATATGGCCTCTATAAAGGAGAGGTGCAAACGCACACCAAAATCGAGGTACAGGCAACTGATATAAACTTGAGAGATGCCGCACACTCCGAGTTTCAACAGACTATTTATTATAAAAGCGGTAACGTTTCTGCCTACGGCCTTCTTCATAATATATGGCCTCTCCCATGAACAGAATTCCATCAAACTTGGCATGCATTCAGATTAATCATAATCCTACACTTCAAATTCCTTGCAGGTCAGCTAAAGATATCTGCGATTACAGTAATGCCTTGTTTTTCCCCTTTCATTTTTGACTAGGTGGCACTATACCTCAAATGAGTGGATATTTACGGTGGCCCTGAAGTGCAAAACACAACACAAATAAGACAACACAACACAAATAAGACAACACAACACAAAGAGAGAAATCACGGCCCCAAAGTGCACAACACAACACAAAAAGAGACAACACAACACAAAGAATAGAAAAAACGGCCTCGAAGTGCACAACACAACGGCAAATCACACAACACAACACAAAAAGAGACAACACAACACAAAAAGAGAAAACACGGCCCCGAAGTGCACAACACAACGGCAAATCACACAACACAACACAAAAAGAGACAACACAACACAAAAAGAGAAAACACAACGGCAAATCACACAACACAACACAAAAAGAGAAAACACAACGGCAAATCACACAACACAACACAAAAAGAGACAACACAACACAAATAAGACAACACAACACAATTAGAGAAACCTCGGCCCCGAAGTGCACAACACAACGGCAAATCACACAACACAACACAAAAAGAGACAACACAACGGCCACATGAATCGTCGCTGGGACACGTACTACACTATGTGGCCCGAAGGTACCTACCTCTTCCATTGTGTTGTCTCTTAATTGTGTTTAGTTGTCTCTTTTTGTGTTGTGTTGTGTGATTTGCCGTTGCGTTGTGCACTTCGGGGCCGAGGTTTCTCTAATTACAGTGCATGAAAATGCACTGTACTGTTCTTCCAAAACTTCTTCTTCTTATTATTATTCCGCTGATCAAATTCATTTTTTCTATTCAGCTTGAACCGTTTAACCTAGAAACTTCATTCAAACGTTGCAACGTAGGTCTTCAATAGGGGCATGCTGCTAAGTATTTTTCAACTTTGTAACTTTTATACTTTTTAAACTAAAAATTAAAAACTATTAAAAATTTCCCCATAGACTTAACATTGGCCTCTATGACATCACAGTCGGATCGTTAAGCAATTAGAATCTTATGCCAGGTGGCCAGCCCCACCTGCAGCAGCTCTCTCTCTCTCTCAGGCTTTAAGAATACAATCTCTCTGTGAAGACTACATATCCTGTTAACTGTTTCATGTTACGCCAGGTGGCCAGTCCAGGTGCAGCAGCTCTATCTCTCTCTCTCTCTCTCAGGCTTTAAACTGGCTCTCTTGAGACTACATTTTCTGTTCCCCTGTATCAACGGTATCAACATAAGTCTTCCTAATTCCATCCAACTTTCTATCCACTCATCTTCTTCAAACCATTCACTCATCCACCCATTCTAAACAGTCTGCCTATCAACATCAATTAGACAATCTACATTCAACTTTGAAACAATCTACTCTGTCTCAGGCCTGGCTCTCTTAAGACTAGCCAGTTAAATTGATTACACCTGTATCTGTATCCACTACTCTCTCAGTAGAGAGCTGTGTCTCTCCATTCTACAAGAATATAAGGCACATTCCATCCAACTTTCTATCCATTCATCTTCTTCAGACCATTCACTCATCCACCCATTAAACTGTTTATCAACATCCATTAAACTCTCTGTCTATCAACATTAATTAGACGATCTACATTCAACTTTTTAAAAATCTACTCCGTCTCAGGCTCAGGTATCTCTACACTCTGGCTCTCTTAAGACTAGCCAGTTAAATTGATTACACCTGTATCAACTACTCTCAGAGAGCTGTATCAGTGTCTCTCTTAACAAGAATATAAGGCACATTCCATCCAACCTTCTATCCATTCATCTTCTTCAGACCATTCACTCATCCACCCATTAAACTGTCAATCAATATCTATTAAACAATCTGCCTATCAACATCCATTAAACATTCTGTCTATCAACATTAATTAGACTATCTACATACAACTTTTAAAGTATTTACTGTGGGTGCCTCTCAAGCAGCGTTTATATGCCCTCCCTCGCTCCTCGCTCCTCAATGATCTACATAAAGAAAGATCAGTGAGGATCGAGGAGCGAGAGAGGCCGCGTAAACACTATATGAGAGGCACCTTCTGTCTCAGGCTTTAAGCATACAATCTCATTAAGACTACAGATCCTGTTTCACTACTTCCTCTATCCACAACTGTTTCAAAATAAAGGTCCTCACTGCAATAATACACTATTAAATCCTTTAACCATTGTAACTACTCAACTATTTAACTGTTCAACCATTCCAACTGTCAGTTATCAACTATGCCTCCAGTCAACTACACGGAAACTCCATGTACCTAGCAAACCAACATATCAACCATTAAAATTAAGCGTTTATGACCGTTTCCATAGCAACCAACATGATTATACTGCAGTAACTTCTTGTTTCCTGATAGTGGCCACCATGGATACCCTAGCAACAAATGTTTCAAAATAAAAGTCCTCACTAGCAAGTTAGCTAGTTAGCATGGTTAGCATAGTTAACATAGTTAGCATTTTTAGCATAACTGCAAAAAACATCAACTAAGTTAGCTAATCAACCTGGTTAGCATTGTTAGCAATTTTAGCATTGTTAGCATAGTTAGCATTTTTAGCATTATTGCTAGAAATCATCAGTTAAGTTAGCTAATCAACCTGGTTAGCATTGTTAGTTTAAGTTAGCATTGTTACCATAGTTAGCATTGCTAGCATAGTTAGCATAACTGCTAGAAATCATTAGCTAAGTTAGCTAATCAACCTGGTTAGCACTGTGAGCATAGTTAGCATAGTTAACATTTTTACCATTACTGCATGAAATCAGTAGCTAAGTTAACCAATCAACCTGGTTATCATTGTTGCCATAGTTAACATTTTAACATGAATAGTAATCATTAGTTAAGTTAGAACTGGGAATGTTTCAGCTTTAAACTGTCTACCTTCACACTATCAACTCTCTGTAAACTATGCAACCACCATGTTTACCCTAGCTACACCTTAGTAACCATATCTACATTATCTATCTATTTTTGCATTTCATGCACTGGTAATTCCTTGGAATTGCATTTCTAGTTATTATTATTCCGCTGATCAAATTCATTTTTTCTATTCAGCTTGAACCGTTTAACTTAGAAACTTCATTCAAACGTCGCAACGTAGGTCTTAAATAGGGGAAGGCTGCTAAGTATTTTTCAACTTTGTAACTTTTATACTTTTTAAACTATAAATTAAAAACTATTACAAATTTCCCCATAGACTTAACATTGGCCTCTATGACATCACAATCGGATCATTAAGCAATTAGAATCTTATGCCAGGTGGCCAGCCCCACCTGCAGCAGCCCTCTCTCTCTCAGGCTTTAAGCAGACAATCTCTCTGTGAAGACTACATATCCTGTTAACTGTTTCCTCTTTCCACAACTGTTTCAAAATAAAAGTCCTCACTGCAATAATACACTATTAAATCATTTAACCATTGAAACTACTCAACTATTTAACTGTTCAACCATTCCAACTGTCAGTTATCATCAACTATGCCTCCAGTCAACTACATGAGACCTCCATGCACCTAGCAACCAACATAGCAACCATCAAAATTAAGCGTTTATGACCGTTTCCATAGCAACCAACATGATTTTACTACAGTGACTTCTTTATTCCTGATAGTGGCAGCCATGGATACCCCATCAACAAATGTTTCAAAATAAAAGTCCTCAGTACCAAGTTAGCTAGTTAGCATGGTTAGCATAGTTAACATTGTTAGCATAGTTAGCATTTTTAACATAACTGCTAAAAATGATTAGCTAAGTTAGCTAATCAACCTGGTTAGCATTGTTAGCATAGTTAACATTGTTAGCATAACTGCTAAAAATGATTAGCTAAGTTAGCTAATCAACGTGGTTAGCATTGTTAGCATTGTTAGCATAGTTAACATTTTTAGCATTACTGCTAGAAATCATTAGCCAAGTAAACCAATCAACCTGGTTATCATTGTTAGCATAGTTAACATTTTAGAATACCTTTTAGAAATCATTAGTTAAGTTAGAACAGGAATGTTTAAGCTTTAAAATGTCTACCTAAACACTATCAACTCTCTTTAAACTATGCAACCACCATGTTTACCCTAGCTATACCTTAGTAGCCATATCTACATTATCTATCTATATTTTTTTTTGCATTTTCATGCACTGGTAATTCCTTGGAATTGCATTTCTAGTTGTGTTGTGTTGTCTTCTTTGTGTTGTGTTGTCTCTTTTTGTGTTGTGTTGTGTGATTTGCCGTTGTGTTTTCTCTTTTTGTGTTGTGTTGTGTGATTTGCCGTTGTGTTTTCTCTTTTTGTGTTGTGTTGTCTCTTTTTGTGTTGTGTTGTGTGATTTGCCGTTGTGTTGTGCACTTCGGGGCCGTGTTTTCTCTTTTTGTGTTGTGTTGTCTCTTTTTGTGTTGTGTTGTGTGATTTGCCGTTGTGTTGTGCACTTCGAGGCCGTTTTTTCTCTTCTTTGTGTTGTGTTGTCTCTTTTTGTGTTGTGTTGTGCACTTTGGGGCCGTGATTTCTCTCTTTGTGTTGTGTTGTCTTATTTGTGTTGTGTTGTCTTATTTGTGTTGTGTTTTGCACTTCAGGGCCACCGTAGATATTGGATGTTTTGACACAACCCCAGGAGACCAACATACAAACATAATTTGGTCATCCTAGGCCTTACAGTTCTCGAGATGTTCACAGAAAACTGTGTCCGCCACTCCTTTCGGGGGGTCCAGTCAGGGGGCGGGGGAACAGATCAACTGAACAGAGAGAGAGAGAGCGAGAGAGAGATTCTCACACACACAAATAGACAATCAGTTTTAGAATGTTTAGGTATTTTGACCAATCAGATTCGTCCAACAACGTAGCAGCAAAGATTGAACCAAAGATCCTTCATTACTCCGCTTTAACTCTCTCTGATTGAACTTATAGCAACGAGAACGAGATACCATGTTGTAATGTTTTGGATATATTATTATGGTCTGAGCGTTGCGTTACGCTTGCCGCTGCCGCTTGCCGCTGGCTAATGTGATCCCGCCTTAATCTGAAAGATTCCAGGGTCTGGATTTACCAGGCTAGCTTTTGTGTATTAAGCCACATTTGTAGAGTAGCTGGTAGCTTTGCTCACAAAATTTTCTTGCCCATCACTGCACACATACAAGATGAAGAGAGAGACCTCCATCTGTGCTCGTTGTGCAAAACACAAAGAATAATTAAAAGCTTATAGTGGAGTGGCACACCCTCTGTTCAACCTCTTAAAAACTAGTTTGCTCCTGCTCCTTCAGTTGGAGACACTCTTGTATAGCTGACTCAGAGATTGTGTTTTGTCCACATTCCTTAAGGGGGATTCACATACGTCGCTACTCGCCCATCGCTCCTCGCTTCTCGCCGAAATTCTACTCGCTGGCAGGAAAAAATACCTGCTGCCGGCGTCGGTACAGTCTATGCTGCAAACATGTCCGTCAACTGTCAATCATCTCTATGCTACATTCTGATTTGGTACTCGCTTCAATCGCATCGCTGAAAGTTAAAATTGTTTTATCTCCGTACCCGCCCACATCGCATCGCTAGTCCTCGCATCGCCTGTCCTGGCAACATTCCGCTAGAACACATTCACATTCCATTGACAGTTCTCGCTCAGAGATGGGCGAGTAGCGACTTATGTGAATGCACCTTTATTGACCTGCTGTCGCTTCATTCTTATGTTTTTTTCTTTTGATCAATAACTGAGGCCAAAAGCAGCATATGCAGAAGCTGTGGTATATTTTATATCTCTGTGGTATATCTCACATGCAAATGCAGAGCATACTGTATGGCTCAGCAAGGGTGAGCTCTTTGCACTTGCCTTGCATATTCAAAATGGGAATATGGAAAGGGGCCGCACCTGTAACACAGGCGGACGCACACTTCAGCAGACAGACTCAAACACAAAGCCCCAGTCCCAATGTCCAGGAAAAGGCCACAAAGGCCCAGTCCTCACTTGCCCTCACACACACACACACACACACACACACACACACACACACACATTGTGGGCTTGCTGACCTTAGGTTTATGGCAATATGGGAAGGGCCTTCACCTGTAAACCAATTTGCTGGGTCCTACACTAGACAACAGACTGGACAGTGCATGGACACACACTTCAGCAGTCAGAACATACGCACACTAGCCTAAAAATCTAGACGCCCCTCGGCAGCGGGGCAGTCTAGAAACTCTCCCATTGACTTGGGAGCTGGAAATTTGAAACGACGATTGGGCCAATCACATCGTGTACAGGGTCAGTGGGTGGGACAATGGACCATGGGTGCCTCTCATTAGTATATCCTCCCTTCCTTCCTTCCTCGGTGCTCGTTCCCACTGATCTAGATAAAGAATGATGATCATACAAGAACAATGGGATAGTCTATTCAGGACTAGTTCAGTGGGAATGAGCCTGGAGGACCGAGCATCGAGCATCGAGGAGAGAGGTTGAGAATGGGCCCATAAGTTACAGTACCACCATTAAGCGTGATTTCCACATCCTGCTACTGCTGCTACCTGAAAACAAAAAGATGATTGGTTGTAACGCTATCCTATTGCGTGGAGAGCGAGTTTGAAAGACAACCGTTTATCCCACCCCTCCGATTGAGCCCTGCCTATGGTGAGTTCCCAGACCGTACAGTACATCTTGATGTGGGTCTGGCTCATCAGGCTACACGCATACCAACACGCACACACACACACACACACACACACACAAACACACACACTTATCCACACCAATGTACAGATTCTGACCTGTTTGAAAATGGTCAGTGGTCAGTAGCTGGGCAAATATAAAATAAACTCATATCTTGAGATCCTTCAATGTTACATCACAAAAGTCATAGTGTCACATCACAAAACCTTGCTCTTGTTTTCATACACTGCACTTGCCATAGATATATATACGTCTATGGCACTTGCCTTTGTGACACACTGATCACATTGTTTTGCATATCTTGTTTTTAACATATTAGCAATTCATTTTTTTTCTTTTGATCATTAACTGAGACAAAAAGAGAATGTTGATGAAATACAGAAACACAACCATACAAGGACGTTGAACCACTCATCTTTTGAGATAGGAAAACAAGTTGGAGCTTTTAAATTTGTCTTCAGTCTTCTCAAGTGCACTCTGTCCTTCAGTTAGTGAATTTATAATTATTATAATTGGAATTATTGCATCATCATCTGTGTGGAGTACATCTTGAACTGCAGTTATGGTTACACTGACTTTACATTACACAGATGTTATACTAACATTCCCCCAATAAAGATGCACATCAGATATGCAACAGTCTTGTTTCAGCCCTGCTAAAACTGGATGTCAACTGCTCTCTACTGCTTTCGTCTGTATCATTTGCATTTGAAATGTTCATAAAATCCGCCCTGCAAGTGAAGGCCATTGTCTTAGTGCCCGTGCGAGCCCAGCCTCACTTATCATTCATGCAAATAATACTTTGCTCATGCAGCTGGGAAGTGGAAAGGTTCCTCTTAAGTGAGAGCGTTCTCTATGTTGAGTGATGTCAAAACATTCTCTTGGGAGCTCTCCCAAAGCCCCCACTTCAATCAGGGAAGTTTCCATTTCAGGTGTGACGTACACCCTAAGCTCTAGAATTCTCCCACTTTCCAGTTGCTCATGAACGCACCAACAACAACAACAACAACACAACAGCACAACAATATTACATTTATATATGATTTTCTAGACTTCTGAAGTTTTTCACAGTGAAGGGGGAACCTCACTAACCACCATCAATGTGTAGTGGTGGATGCATGACAACCATTATGCACCAGAACAGTCACCACTCACCAGCTTGAGATAGAGAATGAGGAGAGAATGTGGCCATTAGGGAGGATAATCTCACAGGCCTCATACAGTTTCCCATTGTCCCCCTTTCTCTCCTGTTTGCAGTGTGAGTCACCTTTGTTTGCTCATTCATAATCGGAGATGTACAGTATAAGGCTCATAAAAATGGTAAACTTCGCTAGAGGATAGATCATGTTGGCCAAAGTTCTCGTTTTGTACCCCTGTCCCTGTGACAACACATTGCGGTGTAACATGTTACCCCTTCACAACCCTTTTCCTCATCAAACTAATAACTAGGGACCGATGACCTCACCTCTGTACTGATGACCAATGCAGAGGTGAGCACTCAAGTCCCATGACTTGGACTCGGACTCGAGTCAAGATTTTGATGACTTCATACTAGACTTGACAAAATAGGCGGGTCAGTATATGTGTCAGGGGATCACTCGAGAGAGGGAAAGGCGAACAGGGAATTAGTTGCAAGGACCAGGATTTATTTGCACAGGGTACTGGGGCAGATCCACATAGAAGTTATAGCAGCGGCTAAGAGTTCAGAATCAAAGTTACAAAATAATACTCAAAAATCCAAATGCTCTGAAGTTAATGCAGAAAAAGGACAAAAGCTCAGAGGAACCACAAAGTACAAAATAAAAGATGCCAAAACACTAGTACAGAGCTGCCAACTTTTCAAAAACCTTGGAGTGAGATTCTGTCAGGAGCATCCAAAAATTTGTCCCATGCACACTCAGCCTAGTGTTGTCACGGTACCAAAATTATTGTTTTGATACTGATCAAGAATTGCAATCGATGCTTTTTTTTTTTTTTTACCATTTTAGTGTATTTGATGATTTAATCAACAGCAGCCTAATATTGAATATTGTGTGTTCATTTACACAAGTACACACATGACAAGGATATGTGGAAGCAATTAATTTTGCTTTCTGTGTCATTAGATAAAATACATGTTCAAAACAAATGGAAGAAAATCTATGGGATCATATAAGAGATGACTTGCAATGTTTCATTATTCATCCACACGTTCCAGCAAACAAGTGCAGCAAAAGTGCAACAAGTTAGTCTAAAGATAACATGTAGGGAATCAAGTGAGAGGGTAAGTTCTTAATTAACGATAGGCCTATATATGATTTGTGACATTGATTGGAACAACATACCTAGTCTAGATTGGCAATTTTCTCGACAATAAAGGTTTCTCCCACGGGTGTCTCCTTCTACCGCAAACTTAGACGTTCAACGAATAGGGTTAGCCTACAGTGGCGCTTCTTTGCGCCATCTAGGCTACCGTCGATGAGTACAACACAAATTCGAAGTAACAACTGAAAGATAAAAAAACGGAGAGAACTCAACTTAATCAGGGAGTTGTATCCAGATGTATCTAGGAGTTGTGTCAAGAAATATCAAGAAAAGGTTTGCCAAGGAAAACATGGAGGAGTTGTAGGACCTGAGAAACTAGAACCCACTGTTGACGATGCTCACTGACCAACTGTGGCAGAGAGAGTCTAAAGGGGAGTCTGGACAGGTGTACCCAATTAATAGTCCAGGAAGTGAAGACGAGGAAGTGGAGATTCATTAGGAACAGGGGGCGTGGTCACCGAGCAGCCAGGCAAGGGCGTGACATTACCCCCTCCTCCAGGGGCCGCTCCTGGGGCATGCCGTGCCTGATGCTGTGGTACCGCAAGGTTGGGTCCAGGACATTGTTTCGGAGCACCCAGGAATAATCCTCAGCTCTGTAGCCTTCCCATTCAACCAGGTACTTGAGACAACCCCTACGGTGCCAGGGATCCAGGATGTCATAGTTTGGCCCATCCTCAGTCAGGAGCGGTAAAGGAGGTTCCACGCCCGAGCCTGACTTTGTGGAAACAGGAGGAACATAAGCTTTCAACAAAGACACATGGAACGTAGAGTGAATTCTCCAATTTGAAGGCAGTTGAAGCCAAGGAGTTTTGCTTCAACCAATAAGGCAAAATTGGCATACCCCAGGAATCGCTATAGCTCCTTGATGGAGGTAGGCACAGGCCACTGTCGCACAGCCTTGACCTTTCCCTCCTCCATACATACTCCTTCCGGGGCGATGGGGTAACCCAGAAATGGAACCTCAGAGGTCCCAAAAGGAGCACTTCTCAGCTTTCAGGAAAAGCTGGTGATCCCCGAGCCTTTGCAACACTTGGGACACATGATCAAAATGTACTTCTTCTGAGCTAGAATAGATCACGATGTCATCAATGTACACTAATACAAAACGGTGCTGAAATGGCCACTTGGTGTCACAAACACTGTCTTCCACTCATCGCCCTTCTCTGATCCGACTCAGGTTAAAGGCACTTCGTAAATCCAGCTTTGTAAAGATCTTGGCACCTCTGAGGAGTTCTAGGGCTGCTGGGACGAGGGGAAGGGGATGTCAAATCTTATTCAGGGAAGCGTAGAAGTCATATAGGGATTGTCATTTTTTCTTTTTTTCCCCCCGTGATCTACTCCCTGAATTTTGGTCAATGATTCCCGGGACACTGCACCGGGGCACATGAAACTTAATGGGCATGTAACCCCAGTAGACTCTTAAGGAAAATTTTCCGTTTGATCCCGGGGGCCACTCCACCTCCACGCTGCCCCCCCCCCCCCTGAAACATAACCCTAACCCTAACCCTAACCTGAACCATGGCACTGAGGATGACGAAATGTTTATAGTATGTTGGTCTCAAGAACCCCCATCAACTTAGCTTATTATCATTTGTGATTTGTACCTCCATGGTAAAAATGAAAATGCAATATGCTTTAATCATCCCAAGGGTATGTCAAGTTTTACGGAATTTCATCCATGGGAGCTATAAAATAAATTAATTTATGTGTACATTTAGTGACTGCACACCCATCGGCCTGTAGATGGTGGTGCTGAGTAAAGGGTTGCTGGTTTAGGATGATACTGTCACACACACACACACACACACACACACACACACACAGACACTCTCTCTCACACACACACACACACATATACTGTACACAAAAGCAAACTCACACATGCACACACTCACACACATGAACTGCAAGAGGATATATATGCATTTAAATTGCATGAATAGGAGATGCAGACAAATTGACAAGCGTGATTTATTTTTGTAGGACAAAATGTGCAGAGCTGAGGGGCAGTCATATGTTGTACCGCAATGCTGTACATCTAGTATTATTAAAAGTTTAACATTCAGAGAACCAGAACAATCTTTGCAAACAAGGGAAAGAGCTGAAACCATCACTTATCTGGGCCTGAGCTTGTTTAAAATGGACTGAGGTAACATAGAAAAAGGTTCTGGGTCCTGGTCCAAAACGGAAATTCGGGAGGAGTGTGACGGAATTTGCAAAGCATCCTTTTTTCAATCAGTCAGTTATACTTACAGTATTCACAGTTTACCTGCCGCAGTTGCAGCATCGGCGTTACTCCGCTTGCAACCCACCACCTCACCTCACCTCACGCCTTCCGTCTTCCATAGTTAAAGAATAAAGGGGAGTATGGCGGAATCCTGCTTGACTCCTGCATGCGCAGACGATTCCAGCACAAGTCCGAAAAGCACTTCAGGACCCTGGCACGAGACTTCACCAAACATGCTCTCATATGCTATTTGTCTATTTGCTTTTTGTCTTCATGCAAATTCCGGAATATGAACTAGTGAATCAAAATTTGCCAAGTCTGCTACTGGGCTAGAAGAGTGGGCCTATTCAAGTATCAAACCTATCCAACTTGTTCTAGTGCTCAGTTCCAAACCCAACATCTATGAAGATGTTGAGGAGTGTTAGTGCCTACAGCATGGACATCTTGCACATTTGGCAAAGCACAATGATGTATGCAGGTTTTGAGCAACAAATACTGCCATCCAGGCAATGTATTTTCCAGGGAAGACATTGAATAGGGAAATAATGGCAGAATGAGTTCCTACATTCACATAATTTTATGAAATGAAGAGGTGAAGCAGCACTAGACATGCTCTCGTCCTAACTCATTCATCAAATTCAAAATGAATCTTCCATGAAATAATATGACTGTATGCCTATAAACATGGGATTACAAGACTTGTATATAATCACATTCTGTCCTTATTTGCATTTTACTACTGTCTATACAACCTGGCAGCCTACTCAACTTTGTGACTGTGGGTCAGCCAACCAAAACAATCAAAAGATCTTACCACAAAGGAACCAACAGCTATTCAGACAATGCGACTCATTCTTGTCATTCAGTAATAAGGCAACAACTTGACTGTTGGAACCAGTTCTGTTTAAATGAATAGTGCCCACCACTGTAAAATATCATCAGTCCTTTGAGGGTTAGGGTTTTCAGTGTATATTTATTATCAAGCTCTTATCTTGATCCTTGTAACTAAGAGCATCTAAATATTACATAAGAGTTACAAAACATTATATCCTCCATCCTCCATCCTCCAATGCCTTTTCATGAATCCATTACTCAGTCAAAACACTACTTGATTGACTTGAAATGCACAATTAAATAACATGACTTATTAACCCTTGTAATGTGTTCATATTTTTGTTACTCAGACCATGTTCCCTGGTCTGGGGGACCCACAGCATTATTAGGCTTTTAAATCAGTACAGCCAACAATTTATCTAAAAATACTTGACTAGACTAGATGTTGACTTTAACTCAATAACCATACAGTATAGCCATCATGTATTGTTCATATTGGCCATTTACCCCTGTGAGATCACATTTATGATTATATGAATGATTTTTGTGAGAAAATCAGGAAATTCAATTATAAACAAGGTAAAAAAAAATAGAAACAAGATTTTTGATCATTATTGATGCCTACAGTATTTCTCAGAATTTAATCAGAACCGGTGCAAGTGCTTAAAATTTGACAGTTTTGTAACTTTGTGTGAGAATAGCAGGAATAACAGACACACACATGCACACACTCAGGTGGGCACAAATACATCAAAAATATTTTACAAACTACAGATACTGGTTCATAAAATGTAACAAAACAAAACACAAAATATTGATGTGAAAAAATGTATTTAATTAAGATACAAGTAATTGGCATATTATAGAAAACTTATCCCCAAAAGACAAGAAATGACAACCATTATGCACAAGAATGGTCACCACACACCAGCTTGAGATAAAGAATGAGGGAGTGAATGTGGCCATTAGGGAGGATAATCTCACAGGCCTCATACAGTTTCCCATTGTCCCCCTTTCTCTCCTGTTTGCAGTGTGAGTCACCTTTGTTTGCTCATTCATAATCGGAGATGTACAAGGCTCATAAAAATGGTAAACTGCACTATGGGATAGATCATGTTGGCCAAAGTTCTCGTTTTGTGCCCCTGTCCTTGTTATAGCATGTTGCTGTGGTATAACACATTAGTTTACCCCTTCACAACCAGTTCTTTGCTCATCAAACAAATAACTGCAGGGGCAGATGTTAAGGTTCTCACAATAACCACACCATGGGTTCAGCTCCCACTGAGCACAGATTCTTATGCTACAGAGGTGAGGACTAGAGGTTAGATTCTCTGCCCGAGCCCGAGCCCGACCCGAGCCCAACCCGACCCGCGGACCGGGTCGGGCCGATATTTCCCGCCACTATCCTCGGGCCGGGCCGGGTCGGGCCTTTGATCAAGCATTTGTGTTTTTTAAAAAATATAATTTCTTTATTAGCCTAACTGGGTGGGGAGACTATGCCATTATCCGAAATATTAAATATATTTTTTAGCAAAGTAGGCTTAAGTAACAAAATGTGTAGACAAAGTTGCAAGTTACAAAATGCAACACATCATGCGCACGGTCTCCTCCACTGGCACGCATCACACTGCTGCTCTGCTGTAGAACATTGTGTGGCCTAGCTTAAGCGCAACATGGAGATGGACGATATAAAGAAGAAAATTAAATCAGGAGAATTAACTTTGAGCAAGTCTGGAGGAAAGTCGGACGTATGGAAGAGTTTCGAACGAGTCGTGGACAGTGACAACATTTGCGTTGGCGTTTCGTTTTGACATTTGTGTTTCTTCATTCGGATCCATTTGTGATCCATTTCAAAATAAACAAACAACGAAGTTTACATGCTTAGTCCTTGTTTCATTATTCATTAAGATAGGCCTAATTCAGATTTATGTAGTTCAAACAACTCGTAATTGTAGTTGAGAACGTCAGTTATAAGGCTCACGCATTTAAAAAAGTGTCGGGTTTAAATCGGGCTCGGGCTCATAATTACAGTTAATATGTCGGGCCGGGCCGGGCTCGGACACAACGTGCACGGGCTCGGGCCGGTTCGGGCTTGATTTTTTGGGCCCGATCTAAGCTCTAGTGAGGACTCAAGTCACGTGACTTGGACTCGGACTCGAGTCATTATTTTGATGGCTTCTTACTCGATTTGACAAAATATGTGGGTCAATATATGGGGAAAAACTAGCCTCATTACATGTAAAATCCATGTGAATAACTTCAATGGAAGTATACTTGATGTGAAGCACCATCAATGTAGTTAACTACATTCATAATAGTTTATTATGACCGCCGCTAGCATAGCTAGCGAAGCGGTCATAGTTGGTGTCAAAGTTGTTTTGTTTTTTTTTGTCATCGATTCTGAATTTTTGGTCAAAGATTCCCGGGACACCGTAACACCAGGGCACATGAAACTTGGTGGGCATGTAGCCCCAGTACACTTGTGCGTGCTGCCCCCGCCCCAACTTAGTCGGGGTGATATAGGTCGGTGAAGACCATTTTCAGTGAATTTCTGCCCTTCCTTGAGTTGCAGCGTTCATCTCGTGCCGAGATAACGCAAGTCAACGGTAACATCCAGCCTGCCACTGAAAACACTCCACAGAACACCCGAAACAAATAAATTATAACGTCAGACTATCGATGCACATGCCTGTGTTGATAGAACAATGTTAGAAATAAAATGAACCTTGCATCGCATTGCAATAGCCTACTTTGTGCCCTGTATGGCAGTGGCGGATTGATATTGAGAAACTAGTCCCTCAAAATGTAATAAATCACTGAGTTGCAACTTAAGGTTAGTTTTATTTCTAAAATTATTCTATCAACACGGACAAGTATATCGATAGTCTGATGTTTTAATTGACTTGTCTCGGGTGTGCTGTCGAGTGAGTAAGACGGTTTTGGTAAATTTTGGATGTTACCGTTGAAATGCGTTAGCTCAGAACCAGCGTTAGCAAAGGGGAACGCTGCAACTGAAGGAAGGGGTTAAACGCGATAAAAACAGTCTCCACCGACCTATATCACCTCTGTAAATTTGGAAATGAGGTCCTATGTCCAAAATTCCGAACTATTCCTTTAATATAATTAACTTCAAGTACGCTTCTTGGTAACGCTTGTAGCCTACTTCTGTGCTCTCAAAAACATCCCCTCATTACACAGTGACTCAGTACCCAGTCTTCTTTAATTGTGTGTATGCTTCCCTCCCTCTGAAGCCATTTTGTCTCTCTGTGGGTGTGGTGAAAAAGATGATAGAAGATGGAGGCATGGGAGGGAAAATAGAGAAAATCAGGGGAGAAGAGGAGTCACAGAGAGGTGCGGCCTTTTAAAACTGAGGAAGGAGCAAGACATTCACCCATCCCAGTCAAGTGTAATATTTGCAGCATCCCATAAAGGAAGACAAATGAAGTGAAAAGATATAGTGAAGGAAGGAAGGGCTTGAACTTTGCAACCAAGTCAAACAGTCAAATTGTGCTACAAGAGAAAAGCAACAAAATAGAAGGATTAAGAGAGAAATAGGAGAAGGAAGCGAGGCAGAAATGTGGTATGGGTGCAAAGATTGCTGAAGGATATCCTTCTCTCTTTTTAACGCACTCCCCTTTTTTTGGCACAAAATGGAGGAAGGAGGAGGGAAACTTGTAGAGTTGTAGTAATTTTCCACTCTGAGGTTATGACTTGCATTGCATTTGCAAGCATTCAAAACCCTGCATAAACACACACAGACACACACACACACACACACACACACACACACACACACACACACACACACACACACACATTCCCTCTTTCTTTCTCTTACTCTTTCTCTTTCTCTCTCTCTCTCTCTCGCTCTCTCGTTCACTCTCATTCTCTAAGTCTCACTCTTGTACTGGAAACTTGCCCTCCATTTTGGCTAAAGCATGCCCTCACATGACTCATGCAGCCTGGCCTATAACCACAGCATGGTTGGAGTGTTTTCCTGCCCTGCATACACAGATAAAAGCACTTTAAGCAGGCACATGGAGAGAGAGAGAGAGAGAGAGAGAGAGAGAGAGAGAGAGAGAGAGAGAGAGAGAGAGAGCCCATACACACACATGTCTCTTTTGCCCCCACCCTATAAGCAAACAAATCTAGGATCCGATCTGCTACCCCTGATGACTGGCATGTTAACTGAGCTTTGTTCAGTGACACAAATCCTCCAACAAATACACCTCCCTCTGTCACATATAGAGTAACCGGGACAACTTAGTGAAAAAAAGGCAGTTTACGCACGTTTAACTGCTCTCCGCACTGTGCACTGTGCAAATGAACTATGGTGGGGAATTATCTGGACTTTGTTCTTTAGGGTGGCCATAACAGGATGTCACAGGACTGCGCCCGTTTGGTGGCTCATGGCACGACAACACCCAATCCAGCGGCTGCATCTGTGGGGGAGATTTGGACAAACCAAAGCATTAGTCAGATCAGGAGAAAAGGAGGAGATGGACATTCATCAAGAAATGGAGCAGTAAACAAGTCTTAAGACTTTGAAAAATACAAATTACTTTGTTAAATACTACACACCCCGACTCTGTAGGATTTTAGCAAGATAAAATGACACTCTGTCTCTGTCACTCCCTCTCTTTCTTTCTCTTTAACATCCCTTCATCTGTCTCACGCACACAAGTACAAAAAGAACACATGCTTCTTGTCAGATGTCTGAGTATTTTAACCGTAGGATCAACAATCCTGTGGTCAGGAGTTAATTGCACTTTAGTCAAAGTCTAGTCATAGCTTCAATTTACAGTAGACTGCTGTACTATACAAGATTAAGCCAATGTGACACAGGTTTTTAATGTTATTAATATTATTGTGAGATGTTTTTTTTAGGTGGAATTTTGGAATTGTGGAAACACAACTGTTCATTCTTAAAAATGAATGTTCTCAGAAACAACACAAACTGTGTTGTTCCTATCTAGACATAGAGATGTGTTACAGTAAAAGTGTTGTTTCTTCTCACTCTCAGACTTTGCAAGTACACAAGTGTGCCTCATTGGGTACAGATGACTAGGGTATGAAAAAGTACCACAGCATATGTACCACTTATGAACACAACAGCACTTGTTTTTCTTAGTGTGTAGTTCTAATGATTTTTTTTTTGGAAGTCTTAGTCAGGACAGTGAGAGAGGCCCATCAAGAATAAAAATAATGGCACGTGTATCACCGCAATATCAGCAATCAGTGGATTGTTGCGGAGCAACTTCACTTACAGTAACAAAAAAAGTCCTCAGAGGAGGTTGCAGTGGTGGTGGTGGGGAAAAAAGAATGGAACCAAAATGGCAAAAGGGAGGTGCCTCTTTGCTTGGGGATGTTTCTGGGGAGTGAGTCACCATGAGAATCTAAACCACAGCCGCCAAGATCAAATCACAAGCTGCTAGTTGGCTGGTTTGATAAATACTGCAATTGTGCACGGAATCATGAGGTGGGCAAATGCTCTAAGACATTTGCGACATACAAACACAAGTTCTCTGTCTCTTTCTGTCACGCACACACACACACACACACACAAACATAAACCCACTCTTAACACATTCACAAATACACATACACACTGACTCAAACTACATTTGTACTTGTAGAAATCCTCACATGCAGTTATCTGCACATTTACATTACACACACTCTCTCTCTCTCTCTCTCTCTCTCTCACACACACACACACACACATGCACACACACGGACACACACACATACATACAAACACACACACACACACACACACACACACACACACACACACACACACAAGTGTAGAATGACACACAATAAAGATTCCCGTCCCATGAGTCAGTCTGTTGTGTAATGTCAGGAGCGATAATTGAGTCGAATATGCCACTGTTTACTCCCCCCGAGGTTTCTCCCTGCTCTTCCTCTTCCTCAACTTTCCTCTATTTGATCGCTTTTGCCTTCACCACAACTGAATCAAAGTATTTATCATGTAGGCAGTAGTATTTAAATAATCGCATGGAGAGAAAGTTGATTTTTCAAAATGAAGCATCAATCTCACTCTCTATCCCCTAATCTCACACAGGCCACCAACATGCCAAAGAAAAACATCAAAACACTGTCACCATAGAAACTATGTTAGACCACTCCTCTCATTGCTGGGTGATCGCCACAGCAACATGGCTGACTCTGACTCACTATTTTCAAGTATGCACACTGAGAGTATGTGGTATGTGTGTGTGTGTGTGTGTGTGTGTGTGTGTGTGTGTGTGTGTGTGTGTGTGTGTGTGTGTGTGTGTGTGTGTGTGTGTCTGTGTGTCTGTGTGTGTCTGTGTGCCTGTGTGTGTCGGTGTGTATATGCAGAGAGAATGGATAGTATCACAGACAATGGGGAGTAAGGAGTGCCAACATAAAAATCTGCCAGCATGCCAAAAAATGATAGTCTCTAAGCCAACTTTTAGTCTTCTTTTTGTGTGTGTGTGTGTGTGTGTGCGTGCACAGTGTGTGTGTGTGTGTGTGTGTGTGTGTGTGTGTGTGTGTGTGTGTGTGTGTGTGTGTGTGTGTGTGTGTGTGTGTGTGTGTACATCTACAGTAGGACCTACATGTGCAATTTTTGGGGCAATAACTTTGTTGGTATAACCAGTTACCTGAAAATAAAAAATATAAAATTTTCTCAACAAAGTTATTACACTTCATACTTCTGTTACTCAACCTTAACAGGGGTGCTAACCAATCTGGAGGGCATTGTAAGCTATGTCACTAAATACAATATGATGATATCTATGAACATTCTTTGGACGTTCTGACTTGCCTTTTGAGAACTTTTTGTGTTACCACTGCTGTGTGTGTGTGTGTGTGTGTGTGTGTGTGTGTGTGTGTGTGTGTGCGTGCGCGCGCATGCATGTGTGTGTGTCTGTGTATGCGCATGTGTGTGTGTGCGAGAGAGAGAGAGAGAGAGAGAGAGAGAGAGAGAGAGTGTAAGTGGGTGTTTGTGCATGAATGTGTGTGTATGTGTGTGTGTGTGTGTGTGTGTGTCTCTCTGTGTGTGTGTGTGTGTGTGTGTGTGTGTGTGTGTGTGTAAGTGAGTGCTGCGTGTGTGTGAGAGTGGGTAATGAACCTAATTGCAGGTAGACAAAGGAAGCTCTGAGTTGGTAAGCGCAAGCTGAAGTACTGGAGGCGTCAGGCAGAGAGAGATTCCGTAATGAGCTGGCAACAATGCTGCTCAGATACGCCCCAAGTCCTTAATAACACTGTGTAAAAGTCCCCATGGGCCTGATAGCAGTCTTCGGACTTTACACATGTGCAGATACTAGAGGGTGTGTGAGTGTGTGTGTGTGTGTGTGTGTGTGTGTGTGTGGGTGTGTGTGCACGCGCAACAAACCAGTAGCATATTGATGCTATTATTGCACAAATGTTTTGAGAGATACCCAGAGATGACAGAGAGGATCCTATGTTTAACTCCAAACTTCCAAACATATTATCAGCTGACACACATACTGTAAGGTCTTGCCACATTCTTTTAGATATTTGTACAAACACAGTATTTGTATGAGAGAGAGAGAGAGATAGAGAGAGAGAGAGAGAGAGAGAGAGAGAGAGTGTGTGTGTGTGTGTGTGTGTGTGTGTGTGTGTGTGTGAAAAAGAAAGAGAGAGACAGAGAGAGAAAGAAAGAGCAGAAATTGAACAACATGAACAGATCCTGTTACTATTTCCATGTGGTTCTGATAAGCAGCTGAGTATATGAGAGAGAGAGAGAAAGAGAGAGAGAGAAAGAGAGAGAAAGAGAGAGAGAGAGAGAGAGAGAGAGAAGAGAGAGAGAGAGAGAGAGAGAGAGAGAGAGAGAGAGAGAGACAGCACCAGGACACTGGCACCCCTCTTGGGGGAATAGGTATTAAACAAATGATCAACACTCAGAGAGAAAAATATACCACCCATTGGACAGAAACAACAGAAAAACAAAGCAAACTACAAAATTATTTGACCCTTAATAGAGAATACCAATCAGCAAAATATCTAACAATAGTAAGAGACACCAACTTAAGAAAAACCTTGACAAGATACAGGCTCAGCAACCACAGTTTGGCAATAGAGATAGGCAGACGCAGGCAGACGTGAATGCCTAAAGAAAACAGGCTGTGCGTGTACTGTGACAAAAAAGAAATTGAATCAGAATTACACTTCCTCACTAGCTGCCCAAACTACAATGAAATACGCTCAAAATTCTACCCAACATTTCAATCAATATATCCAAAATTCTTTGAGATCGAAGACCACAAAAAAAATAGATATTTATTAGGAGAAGAGGAAGACTGTGCAATACTAGCTGCACACTACATGTACAACTGTGACAGAAAGAGGAATAACCACTGAGCAATGCGCCCGTCCAGAGGGATGTGGACTTAGAGAAAGTAGGTGTGGCAACCTCAGGATAAAACTCGCTCTCCACCTCAGCCTGTCGCCATATCCCTCACACTGACCCAGCCTGATTCTCATCTCTCTGTAAAGTCCTCTGGACCATACTTTCCGGTGAGTTCAACTTTTTGCAGTCTTTTGTCTTTTCTTGTAGTTTTAATGTGCAGTTGAGGATGCAGTATACGGCAGTGACACCCTGTGCAAAGGCATAAGTCTGGTTGTGAACCAACAAATTTGCCCTGAAATTATATTTGACAAGCTCAAGATGCAAAACTCTCTAAATCCGTCTTGGCACTTTTTTTGTCAGGCTCTTATAGGTTTTGCCTACAAATATGTATACAATGTTTGTGCAATATTTCAGACCAGGAAGAGAGTGGTATTTAGTGGGTTTTGAAGCGAAATTATCTGATTATCTGAGCATTCACTCACCATCATCATCTTATTTTTGATGGAGGTGGCATTTAGATTTTTTTTTTTTTTTAAGCTGAACTCTTGATTTGAAGGCGGACATTGTTCTCTCTTATGATGTGACTTGGGTCTTGGGGGTCTTCCATGTACATGAGATATTTCCCTCATTTCAGCTGATGGTGATCTTGTGTTTATGTGCTGATGCGTGCTCTATTGTATGTACTGTATATATGCTCTGACTGTGCTGGGTAGAGGCATGGGGTGAGGTATTGGTGACCCATATGGCTTCTTAAAACTCTGCCAGTACTCTGTCGCATCCTCTCTGTCTCACACAACATCCATCATTCTTTTCTCTCCCCACTCTTTCTCTCCCTCTCTCTCTTTCTCTCTCTCTTTCTCTCTCTCTCTCTCCCAGCATTCCAACTCTAACTGCTTCTCCCACCCTCTTTGTCCTGGTGTAACCTCTCCCTCCTTCTGGTCCTGTCCCTGATTGGCCTCTCTAGTTTAGCAACTCTGCGCAGCCAGGCTGAACAACTGCAGCCTTTTTTCAGTGATCACACTTCTTCTGTCTTCTACTCATATCCCCTCCTCTCTCTCTCTCTCTCTCTCTCTCTCTCTCTCTCTCTCTCTCTCTCTCTCTGTCTCTCTCTCTCTCTGTTTCTCTCATGTTAAATAGGGATCTGGTAAGGGCGTTGGCAATCGTCTGCCTTCTGTCCTCCAACAAAAGTCTCCTTCCCTCCTCTTCTTCTACTTCCCTCCCTTTGTTGAAGTGTAGAAGGACTTAGGGGGGAACATGTGTGTGTGTGTTGTATCCATTTGTGTGTTACCAGGGTGTGCCACAGTGTGTGTGTGTGTGTGTGTGTGTGTGTGTGTGTGTGTGTGTGTGTGTGTGTGTGTGTATGTGTCTGTGTGTCTATGTGTCTGTGTGTCTGTGTGTGTCTCTTTGTCTGTGTTTGTCTCTGTGTGTGTGTGTGTGTGTGTGTGTGTGTGCACGCGCGCGCGTGTATGCAAAGAGAATGTGGATAGTATCAAAGACTATAAGGAGTAAGGAGTGCCAGCATAAACATCTGGCTGCATGCCAAAAGACGATCGATCGTCTCTAAGCCAACTTTTAGTTTTTTTAGTTTTTAAGCCATCTGTCTGCTTTGTGTTGTAAACTTCAACGTCCAGCACACCAGTATTCACTGCAGTCCTTTCTTTTTCAGAGCCACCATGTCCCGTCTCCTAACAGCAATGAATGAACTCATTCAAATCTTCAAAGAATATGCAGGTAAAGAGGGAGACGCCAAGACCCTAAGCAAAGGTGAAGTGAAGACTCTTCTGAGTAAAGAATTGGGCATTAACCTCGAGGTGAGATTTCTAACATACTGTACATCGTTGTGCTAATTATAGCTCCAAAACCCTCGGTGTTGCAAATGACTACAATAGCAAATATGCTTAAAAACAATAAAGTTCTAGTGTGCTGGGTGGTCCACTAAGTTAAAGGTATTATTTCTATTAAAAATATTTTAAAAAATCTATTCTACTCTTATTTCTATTTGCAATCAAGTTCATGAGTCATCAAGATCATGTAATTGTAAGACATAAACTGTCTCTTTGAAATGGACAACTTTCATGATTGATTATTGATGACCTACGTTGTGTACCGACTTTCCCTCACTGCTTCCCAGAACTTGGAAACCCCTTGGAAATGCAGACTTATATGATATTTTACCTGCATGCATCATGTTCTCACACTACAAAATACTAATGCTTGCTAGGAATCAAATACATTTTTGTTTGAGTTGTATACGCCAGGACAGTGACTGTATCATAATGTCACCACACTCTCACAAACATTGTATCTATGTTGTCTGAAGAAAGCTGCTAAAACAAGGGTAAAAAGTGATTGTAAACCCCAAAACTCTTTCTCCAACAGGCAGCAAAAGACAAGGCCGCCTTGGACAAAATGTTCAAAGACCTTGATGCCAATGCAGATGGCACAGTGGACTTCACAGAGTTCATCACCTTGGTGGCTGCTATAACTGCCATTCTGCAAGGCTCATAATGATAAGAGGAGGAGGCCCATTCATACGCAAACACACATACACACACACACACACACACAGGGTCTCACCATCAGCCTGTCCAAAGCTCCAGAGGGCTGAAGTGTTTAATTGTGAGGGTGTGATTTATTCACACTGTATCTCACACTCCCTCACAAAATGAACTTATCTTGGCTTGGCAATGGAATACATATAAAACATATTTGAAATAAACAGTTAAACTTGGTTCCAAAAGTGTCGGGCTGTCATTTGTTTGTTCTTCGAAGGCAACCTTACAGTGGGAGAAAGAGAGAGAGAGAGAGGGAAGGGTTGAGAATAAAAGAAGAGGGGTAAGAGGAAGCCACAAATCTGGAGCAGTGTGCAAACATTAAAGCACTACAGAGAGCAGCACCACCTTGTGGAGGAAAACAAATTACCCCGAACATCTACCCTGACCCCCACATGTTAGTCATCCTAAACATTTTTTGCCATCATATAACAGCTTTGAAGTCATTTTGATGGTAAATGAACTTGCAGTATAAGGAGAAAAGGACACATTCATAGCCATTACTATTGGTCTACAGAGAACCAGCTTTGCGAAGCAATAGTCTAATGTCAATTGACATCTATTCCTTTGTGTTGCTGTAGTAATGTTTTCCGTGGCTTGGTAATGTTTTAATGTTTTAATTCATTAAACACTACCCTGGCATAGTGTAAATGTTAAGACGAGATAGCCATGCCTAACACTAGAGTTAAAAACTAATTAGTTTGCCTAAAAACTAATTAGTTTGCCATTACATGCCTATGGGATGATTAATTTGCCAATAGATTGGGACCTGGCAGTATACTATGCTACCACTATTTGAATCCGTTTTGACATCTTCATGGAACACTATGTTGATATTTACCGTTCATCGGGGGCCACAATGATTTATGTGTACATTTAGTGATTGTACACAAATCGGCCTGCGGATGGTGGTGTTGAGAAAAGGGTTGCTGGATGAAGTTGAAACACTCACATACACACAAGCACATGCACACACACAGGCATGCACACACACACAGATATGCAGAGTGATATTTCACAAACTCTTCACTCAACACATGACAAACTGTATATCAGCATAAACAATAGACCTTATTGCACACAAAGGTGTTGCTTTCCCCTGTTGTTCCAGAGTAATCCGGTTTTGAATTTGCAGCAAATTTCTGCATTCATGTCAGCTTTGGGTTTATAGTTTCACAATGTCTTTAAATTGTTCAATACATTTCATAACAGGCCAAATGCATTAATACATAAAATGACATATATAAAATGACATACATTTTTGTTTATAAATATCACCTAGATATCAGTAAATATCAAAATCAGAGGACTCATGACTAGAGTTTGTCAAAGTAGCATTTATGATGACAAAATGCTAAGCATGCAGGATATTTGAGTTTCTTAGCTGAGCTGTGCTTAAATTGTTCAATACATGATTTCATAAGGCTAATTAGAAAATGATATAATATAGCCTTGATATTTGTAAATATCTGTAAATCAGATGATTTACAGTCATGTTTTTGTAAGGTTTCATACAGTGATGCAGGTCTACTGAATAGGCTAAACAACTTTGATCATTTTTATGTAGCCTACTGTATAGTTAACTTTGGACTTATAGTGCCCTGACATGTGGCCTTCGTACTGCCGCCAAATATACCCAACCAAAGGCCAAGTGGCCTTCCTTGCCCCTAAAATTATGAAATTCTAGGCCTGGACGAGACCTTTAAAGCAGTGGTTCCCAACCTGGGGTCTGGGGACCCCATAGGGGCCACCAGGGATTGCAGGGGGTCTGCAAAATGTTGCCTGGGCTGAGGTGGTATTTGAGCACATTAAATGTATAAAATCCCAATAACACCCACTAATCAAAACTCTGTATTTATCCAAATTAAAACATATTTTTGTTCCACATTTAAATTCATGTAGCTATTTATTACCTCTGACCTCTGCACTTGCGTAAGCAACCTTCAGGTCGGGCTAGCTAGGCATTGGTAATTCATCCCCAGACCACGATTGTTGAATAAAACAATGCCTTGTGTGTGTATGGGGGTAGGAGTTTGGGTAGGGGGCCCTGGCTTGTCTTAAACATATCATATTTGAACAGTATTTCTCCATATGAGGGAGATTCCAGGTGAAGTTGAACAGCCAAAATCCTGTGTTGGGCAGGAAATAGTTCATTCCCAGAACTTCAGCAACTTTCCTCAGTTTCTAAAAAGGTAGGCTACAGAATGTTGTTAAATGATTAAGCAACACAGTGGTAAACATGCCTGTCCCAACCATTTTGAGACTGGCTTCACATTCAAAACGAACACATCTTCCTTGAAATAGGGCCTAGACAAATTTGTCATTTTCTTTGATGTGTAGCCTACCCTATGTCCTACTTTTTTGCAACAAAATATTTGTTTACGAGATTTGAATGATATCACATTCTATTTTATTCTGATTTGGGGTTAGGCTATAGCTTAGCTTGTCTCAAATGCAATCAAACAAGTATTTGTTCAAGTTGAAGTCAATTAAATATGTAATAGCTTATCCTGATTGTGCCTAGGCTACTACACGACCATATAGCTACACTACAATTCCCATGATGCTTTTATTTGTTATGTCATGATGGTTACTCCGAGACGGGCGGTCTCGAACATATCTGCTACTGTACGGATTCTCTGCTAGCAAGCTAGCCGATGAGACAAATTAACCCTCGCTAATGTATCGCAGAAGAGAGTAACGACGGTGGAGAAAAGGAGATTTGTTTTTTAAAAAATGGCGGATGTTGCGGAAGAATATGGAATTAATTCTGCTGTCCCATCACTGCAGCATTCGTCCTCTCGTAATGGGACTAGCGTCAGTTCTGCAGCCGGTAACGGGAGCGGACCCGCAGCCACCACTGTAACTACAGGCCCTCGGCTGGTCCGGATTGTGAAGTCAGATTCGGGCTATGGCTTTAATGTGCGAGGACAAGTCAGCGAGGGAGGACAGCTCCGAAGCATACATGGGGAATTGTACGCTCCTCTCCAGCATGTCAGCGCTGTTTTGCCTGGAGGTGCGGCAGATAGAGCGGGTATCTCAAAGGGTGACCGCATTCTCGAGGTGTAAGTTGTCCGGCTAACCTAATGTTAGCTAGATTAAGTTTATACCGTAACATATTATAGGCTAGTAGTATGAGATCCATAACCCACGTTGTGCTCCCCACTACCCTGTGATGACTTGGAAACACTTCACACTGACTACGTCTGTCAAACTTGTCAAACAAATCAGTCAGACCCAGTTTATAAGGCAGTGTGAGCCTGACGTGTAGCTCATCATCCTAATAAAACATATTGCTAGCTAGCTTAAATGAGCCAAACACCTACAATAGGTCAATCAGTTGGCTAGGGGTTGAGTGACAGTGACTCATGTAGCCAACGGTTCTCATTCTGCATGATCGTTAACCAAAGTTGTTGCACTGGCATTGACTTAAGTTTGTTGCGTTCCTGATAGCACGTTACGACGCCACTGTGACAGCTAGCTGGATGGTTGACCACCCTGCTTGCTTGTTGATGTTGATGTTAATATTTCAACATTTAGGCTACTATTGCCAGATGAAGTCGAGCCGTAGAGTAGAATAACAGTATCTTTGCTGACCAAGTGTGGTAAGTCGTATTCCAGTGGCATATTCAGGTTTAGAATATAGCATATAATGCCTTTTGGGATTGCTGTGGATTATAATGTTAGCTGAATGTGCACGTTGGAACCTCAGTCTCTGAAGAATTGTTGACATGCACCATTTGCTACCGAGAGGGTTGAAGCGGGGCCATAGACTGACCCAGGATCATCGGTAGTTCTATTGCCAATGTTCTCTCACTGCCAGTACTGGCACTACCACTCTGGCATTATACAGTTGTGACATATGTTTACCTACTGTAATTGGTTGATAACTGTAATGGAAGCATTTAGTTGTAAAATGTAGGCTAGTGTAAAATTGCATGCCTTGGCTTCCACTCCTTGTCACTCACACACACTCTCTGTTGGTATGCATAGAAACACTCCAGTGATGGTGAGATGTGTTGCTATGGAGAACTGACTGTCTCTGTTATGTCAATTGCTAAAAGAGATCTCATCGCCAAGGTGATGAATGGTAATTTCAAATGTCATGTATGCCTGATAGTGTCATAGATATGGTCACTGTACTTATGACACTAACGTGTATTGTAACATGTTTAATGTAAGTAAGTAAATGTTTATTTATATACCATATTTTCTCATGCAACAGAGTGTGCCTCAAAGCGCATACAAACAGCATGCCAGACAGAGTTGCGAAAGACGCCAGCACACCCGTTACTAGGCTATCAGCGTGGTGATAGGCCAACATAAAACACACATGACATCACACAGTGATGATAACAATATGAATGAGTTATATCATGGTACCGTTATGACATAACAAGCATAACAATTAGAATAAAGAAATTAAAGCAAATAAAAGTGAAGATGCTGGGCAGAGCGACATCATTCGCCAGCGCACCCGAAACTAGCACAGACAGACATGAACAAACAAATGAACAAATAGGCTTAATAAACAGAAGAAGCTGCTTCACAGGTCTCTCTCTCCTGCATCTCTTGTCTGGCAGCAATGGGGTGAACGTGGAGGGAGCGACACACAAGCAGGTGGTGGACCTGATCCGGGCAGGGGAGCGGGAACTGGTGCTTGCCGTGCTGTCGGTGCCCCAGGCCGAGACGGACAGCCTTGAGGCGGCCGACGAAGGCCCCACAGCGTGTTGCTATGACTACAGTGACAAGCAGGCAGTGCCCATCTCCATACCCACCTACAAGCATGTAGAGCAGAACTCAGAGAAGTTTGTGGTGGGTGTTTCTTATTGTATGAAGGAGAATTTCACTTATGCACTTACAGGAAAGAGACACACCAACATACATATTGATAAAGAATTGATACGCAAACATGCCACCTCAGACTATTTTTTTAGTATGCTTAAAGGTAGTTATATATGAAGAAATGTATTATTAGTAGTATTATAATCAAGGACAGGAACTTTAAGGGGGTCAGATTAGTTACAAACAGGGCTGGAAAAATTAAGAGACCACTGCATATTTTTCTGATGTCATCCTACGGTTGCTGAGTGACATAAGAATGAGTTAGTTGGTCATTTTCAAATGTGCAGTTGCATCTTCTGCCGCATTTTTTTTCACATCGGATATTTGGATATTCAGAAATTCGGACCTCCCATAGAGGGAATAAGTCATGATTTATGCTCGGAGACTCGTACAGAACTCTTTTGCCCCAAGGTACCCGACTTGACGTCGCAATCATGCTTTCCAACCACAGCGGCATCCCTTGCAACAACACGAGGCAAATCTCACTGTCATTACAAATAGCCAAGGTATTTTATCACTACATTAACACTGCAAATAGAATCACTCACCTAATAAATTATCCTTCTTGCTCAACCATAGCTAGCAGTTTTTGTAACTTATTTCTATCTTTCTTGTATTTGTTTTCCGAGCTGATCTGAACATACATCTTTGGCAGTATTCATTTTGAATATGACATCAACTCATTTGAATGTCACAGAAATGTGCAGTGGTCTCTTAATGTTTTTCAGAGCGGTATTGTAATAATTATAAGAAATTAACTGTGTATTATCATTATCATTGTTATTATTCACAGTTGTAGCATTTATAAACTGCCTGTTTTTCTTCAGGTATACAATGTGTACATGGCAGGCAGGCAGCTATGCTCCAAGCGATATCGGGAGTTTGCCATCCTGCACCAGAACTTAAAGAGGGAGTTCAGCACCTACAACTTCTCCAAACTGCCGGGAAAGTGGCCGTTCTCCCTGTCCGAGCAGCAACTGGACGCACGTCGCAGAGGCCTAGAGGAGTACCTGGAGAAAGGTGTGGGGAGGATACAGTAATTTCCCGCATATAAGGCACATTGTGTATAAGCCACAGGACAGTGTTTTATGCAAGTTAACCTCATAGCTGAAGAAATTTAGCAAAATCAATGTATAAGCCGCGGCTAATAGTCGGGAAATTACGGGTAGATAAGCTCATACACAGACTTAGATCTTCCGCACATAGCTGCCAATACAAGTGTGCCGATACATGCCGACACTTATCTTCCACCTGGCACATCGTGGCGCCAGACACGACACAAATCGTGTTCCTAGCTGATACCCAATGCAGTGAGCATTATCCTGCCAAGCACACGAGTTGATGAGTTATCAAATGAAAAAAATAGCTGTTATCACTCTAATTAATGACTAATTAAGAAACATGAGAACAACGCTTTAGAACAATGCGCTTGCAGCAGGGATTATTTTTACTGCTGGAAAGATAGCATAGATAGCATTCGATAAACAATGGATTGAGCAGTGCTGACCAAAATAGAACTAACTTGTAATCTACAAGGTGGCAGCTGAGAGGTTTGATGGTGGTGTGTGAGTTTTTATTGGAAACAATGTAATGTAATGTAATCAGACATTGAAAGAGAAGTGTGCCAGACCTACAGTATGTTGACACCTCTGTGCAAAGGCCTTTAGAATCGTACCCCTTTCAAGCCAGGTGTTCGCCCAGGATTCATCTTGGGTCGCTGTTTGTTTTGAAAGGATTATCTTGGGTTGTCCGACTCAGCACGGCGACCCAAGTGACAGGTGAGTTGGACGCGGGTCCAACCAGGGTCAGTTCCTAGGTGAATGGCACGACACGGAGCACAAAGACAGACAGCAAACGGTGGGTCAGCTAAAGGGTGGAGGGAGAGGACACAAAGGGAAAGCTTTGGGTGCCTTGGTGAAGCGCTATGCAAATGCAAGTTGTTGTGGCAATTATTTATAACATTAAAACATTCTGTGCTGGTGATGTCCATGGCCAGGTAATTCATTGCGGAAAAGTGAGTTCACACAAATGTGTCTTGATGATGGGCCCCTGGAAGATTATGAACCTTTCTAAACATTCTCTCTTTTTCCGCCTGTGTCTTATTTGCAGTCTGTTCTATAAGGGTGCTTGGAGAAAGTGACATAATGCAAGAGTTCCTGTCTGAATCAGATGAGGTAAGTGTATTGGTATTTGTCCTGGTTGAGTTGGTTCTTCATATTAATGGGTCATCCATCATCCTTCCCCTTTATCTTCTGTATTTCCCTTTTCTGTTTTCTGATGACATTACTATTATTATTATTATTATTATTATTACCTCATGTTCATATTAAAACGCCTTCAAAAGCATGAAAAGACCATGGCTATTATCATTATGTATGTATACATTATTTAGAGACATTTTAATCATAAGAGTATCATAAGATGGCTGGTCAAGCACATTGACATGGTGTAATGCATACATGTCTCTGTCATATGACATTCATATGCCTGAGGTCAGGCTCACTTCAACGTGATCTCGCTCCTGCTGCACGTTTCAGGTTTCAAGTTACCACTGGTGTCAATGACCAATTCAATACAGTTGAGCAAGGAGCCAAGGGCACAGAGAATAGCTGGTACGGTGTACATTTTAGGACATCCTCAGACTCAGGTGTCAGACTCAGAAAAACATCCGTCATCCTCAGACAAAACTGCCTCAGCGTCAGAAAAACCTCTGTCATCTTCAGGCAAAACTGTGTCAGCGTCAGAAAAAACCTTGTCATCCTCAGACTCAGGTGTCAGACTCAGGAAAACTACCGTCATCTTCAGACAAAACTGCCTCAGCGTCAGAAAAACATTGTCATCCTCAGACAAAACTGTGTCAGCGTCAGAAAAACCTCTCTCATCCTCAGACAAAATTGCGTCAGAAAAACCTCTGTCAGAAAAACCTCTCTCATCCTCAGACAAAACTTTCTCAGCGTCAAAAAAAAAACTGTCATCCTCAGACAACCGTGTCAGAAAAACCTCTCTCATCCTCAGACAAAACTTTCTCAGCGTCGGAAAAATCTCTGTCATTCTCAAACAAAACCGTGTCAGAAAAACCTCTCTCATCGTCAGACAAAACTTTCTCAGCGTCGGAAAAAACTTTGTCATTCTCCGACAAAACCGTGTCAGAAAAACCTCTCTCATCGTCAGACAAAACTTTCTCAGCGTCGGAAAAAACTTTGTCATCCTCAGACAGAACCATGTCAGGAATTAACCTCTCTCATCCTCAGACAGAACTTTCTCAGCGTCAGAAAAAACTCTCTCATCCTCAGACAAAACTGACAAAACATACAAACATAATTGAGATTACAGTATTTCTGTCTAAAATCATGCATGATAGGCCTACCAATGAATCATTCCATAGGGCACGGAATGAATAATTTAATTAGTCTGTGAACCGAGCTAACTAGCTAGCGGACGCTAGCTTAAAAAGCAATGGAAGTGAATGGCAGTAACCATGACAATATAGCTATGCGCTGCTAGGTCACTAACAGTTGAAAGACTCCGCTTAAACTGTATATACCGTTGCTAGTTCACTTGAGTATAAACTACCCACTTTACCTAATGTCACTAATGTTATTCAGGTAGTTGTCATTTCAAAGAATGACAGCTCCGTTTAAAATGTTACCTTAGCTAGCTAGCCAGCAACCAGACAGCAACCAACAGCAGCATGGTCTGATATTAAGTTATTTTCTTAACAAATCCATACACTAAAAAATACACTATTAGGCTTGAAATGATCGGGAAGACTTACAGATTATGACAAAATATTCCAAAATACCGTCAACAAATCCAGAAAGCCATAATGACCAATTTATTGATAACATTCCACAAGTAGCTGCTATCCCATTGATATTAATGCAGCGAGGGCGTACTCCCATTGAGGGGCTAGCTGTCTGGTTGCTGGCTAGCTAGCTAGCCGCCTAGCTAGGTAACATTTTAAACGGAGCTGTGTCATTTCTTTGAAATGACAACTACCTGAATAAGATTAGTGACATTAGTTAAAGTGGGTAGTTTATACTCAAGTGAACTTGCAACGGTATACAGTTTAAGCGGAGTCTTTCAACTGTTAGTGACCTGGCAGCGCATAGCTATTTGTCATGGTTACTGCCATTCACTTCCATTGCTTTTTAAGCTAGCGTCCGCTAGCTAGTTAGCTCGGTTCACAGACCAATTAAATTATTCATTCCGTGCCCTATGGAATGATTCATTATTATCATGCATGATTTTAGACAGAAATACTGTAATCACAATTATGTTGGTATGTTTGTCAGTTTGTCTGAGGATGAGTTTTTTCTGACGCTGAGAAAGTTTTGTCTGAGGATGAGAGAGGTTTTTCTGACACGGTTTTGTCTGAGGATGACAAAGTTTTTTCCGACGCTGAGAAAGTTTTGTCTGACGATGAGAGAGGTTTTTCTGACACGGTTTTGTCTGAGGATGACAAAGTTTTTTCCGACGCTGAGAAAGTTTTGTCTGACGATGAGAGAGGTTTTTCTGACACGGTTTTGTCTGAGGATGACAAAGTTTTTTCCGACGCTGAGAAAGTTTTGTCTGACGATGAGAGAGGTTTTTCTGACAAGCTTTTGTCTGAGAATGACAAAGTTTTTTCCGACGCTGAGAAAGTTTTGTCTGAGGATGAGAGAGGTTTTTCTGACGCTGAGGCAGTTTTATCTGAGGATGACAGAGGTTTTTCTGAGTCTGACACCTGAGTCTGAGGATGTCCTAAAATGAACACCGTAAGCTGGTGTCTTGCTCGCTCTGATGATGAGATGGAGGCAAATAAAATAAGGGCATGGGTCAGGGGCGGAGCTAATGGTTCACTCTAGACGGGGCGAAGACCTATAGTGGGCCCCTCCCCCTGCGTGCGTGCGTGCGTGCGCGCGCGCGCAACAAGACTTTCAAAGCGCTGACAATATTTGTCCTTTCCACGGTTAGGTTCGTGCATGGTCCGTTAAAAAGTAGCCTTAGAGTACTACTATACTAACGTAGCTTTCTGACAAGCACACCCATTCCCTACCTTGTTCTTGCCCATCTGAAATAACGCCTCTAGCTTTGCTGCCTCCATCCTTTCTGTTTTCGTTGTTTACATCCATGATGAGTCTTAAGTTAGTAAATTAGCTTAACAGTTTATGGCGATAAAACAGCAAATAGGCCTATCGCCGCGTAAAAAGCAACAAAAATAGGCCTAGTCTTGCGAGCCTGCGTGCGTGCGTAACCTATTGTCTCTCTGCTGCTCAAACAAATTATGTGCATATTAGGAATGAGAATGTGTCGTCACAGCCGTGAGCTGAGCTCCTCCAAACGGAGCTCCTCCCCTGGTTGGAAGGGTGGTCCTGATACCAGGCGGCAAAGAATTGTTTAAGGTGTGTTGTTAACCCGGTAGGTTCTAATTCCGCACAACTTGACAATGATTGGAAATCACTGCTGTGTGAAGAACTGCCCCCGTACCTCTTCTTTGTTTTCCCACTTAAGAACTTAGCTAGATAAGTGCCTTGCACCATTCGTACACTAAAAGCGATCATACGGTAGAGTTTTGTTTACAAGTGGCAACCGTTGCTAAGAGGAAAAGTCATGCCTTCAGGCACTCCCGGTTATCTTAACTTTGAAACGCTTTTCTTTCTTGGAATTTGCCGTTTTTACTAGATAATGCTGCCATTTCCATGGACTTTAGATATTTAAGAAATGAAACGTGTTCTACGCTGACGTCGACGTGCGCCGAATGCTGGCAGGAACCCTTCGGTCTAGCAGCTATGCGAGTTTTCAGAGGACTGAGCTACCGAAAACAATAGCAGCAAGCTAAAATTAGCAATAAATGTTTGGCTCATATATCGTGAGTACACATAATAAAGGCTGATATTTCAAACGAGCTGTCTAAAACTGGTAAATGTGTTTATATTTAGGCCCGACTTTACACTGTAACGTTTTTAAGACAGGTGCGGGGTTGTCTTAAAGTTGCGAGGAAAATTAAACCTACATTTAAGATCTTTGTTTTCAAGAATACCATTTGTTCTTAAGTCTTTATTCATGAATATCAAATCTTCTTAAATTTGCTCCTAAGACAAAAGATAAGAAGAAAGCACCACTTAGGAAGTATTTTTGTCTTAAAAAGGCTTCGTGAATCCGGCCCCTCGAGGCTTGTAGATCCTGCACCCAACCACAGCAGAAAGTCTCATAACTTTCTAACGACTTGTGGCTTTTGAACTCTTGCATAGTGTAGTAACTTTGGATGCTGGAGAGCTTCTCCAAATATCGCTGCTTTGCGCTTGGTATAAGCTTGTCCTTGTACGGTCCTTGTAGACAAGAATCTAGACCACAGTTTTGATGAGTCTCTAAACGCGACTCTTCGGAAGGCGTTGCCCCTGGCAACCAATGATACACCCTTCCAAGATGGAGGATAGGCTCAGCCCCCTCCCAAATTGTCACGTGCTCGCTCATTCCTAATAGACCTAGGCTAGCCTACTTCTGACTTTGATAGCCTAACGTGTTCACTAACTTTGCAGAAAATTGTAGCCTATGTCATGCAGTTAATGGGATACTGTGCTGCATTATGGTAGGCCAATTTTTTATGAATACACACACACGCGCACACGGGACATTTTCTCTCGTTGTTGAGCAATGCGCAATGCGTACGGCCGTACACCTGCAGGTAGGCTACGCCTGCCAGCTACTCGGTGTTTATCCCAACATCATGTTTTTATTTAAGCCATTCCATGTTGTGCTTATTGGCTGGGGCATGTTGTTTTCTTTCATGTCGATTCAAGATTGTTTGTGTAGGCTAAACTACCGGTCAAAACTCTCACAGTTGAATTTCACTACGCTTGCCCGTTTAGGCTTATTGTTTTTGTTGTTGTTGTTGTTTTTACAAGATTAGGCAATACACCGAGGCAGGAACTCCACTGACACTAAGTGTTGGTGACAGAGGTAGCCATACCGTACGGTATCTCAAGTTATGGCCGGGATTTGTATTTATTGGCTGCGCAATAACTTAACCAACACAGCGCACGTTGAATGAATTGACTGCCTTGTGCGTAAACAGCGGTGGAAATCCCGACAGTGTTTCAACTACATGAAACATAAGTAGTGAACCATCAAATACCCTCTTATTGCATTGGCCATCAGTCCAAACATTAAGCAATATAATCAAACAGTGTAAGAGTAAATTAGACCCCAAAACAAACCAAAAATGTTCTGCTTTTGATGGCATGCCGCTCCGTTCCAAATGAAACGCATGTCTCACAATTAAACGCACGTATGCAGAGCCTAATTAGCCTAAATAAAATGGGCATAATTTGAGGAGTTACAGGTAGGCCTAGGCAATCTCCTGCCAACAGCCGATCTTCTTGTCTCTATTGAAGTTTTAGCCTACCTATTTCGTGTGTTTACAACAACATTGACATTGACATGTTCCGTGTGCGGATATAGAGAGGCTTTCCAGGCTATCAGAACTTTTTTTTTAACCGTTTATGTTCATCGGCGCAGCCTACTATGCGAACTGACAGCTGTTGCCACGCGTATGCTCCAGACTCTAAATAGGTATATAGATCTTGCTAACTCACTTGATTTTCTGTAATACGGTAAATGCAACCTGTAGCCTAGGCTACCTCATAAAACCCAGACAGGTCGTGCATCAGTTTCGCTTTTAAAACACGCCAGTGTAGCGTGAGAGGGGAAATGCCTGTCGCGGGCTATGTAGTGTTTAAGGGCATGACAGACGGGCTCCCATTGTGAGGGCACTCTACGGACCAGCGGCATCTTTAGTAGCATCTAGCAATCAGTACATATAAGCATCGTTAAATACAACAATTCAGCAAGATAGATTTGGCCAAAGGTGGGCCCCCTGCCTGCACCCGTGGGCCCGGAGCGACCGCCCCCCCTGCCCCCCCACTCGCTCCGCTATTGGCATGGGTGGCTGGGTTGTTTTGGTTTGACACAAAGTCGAATGGGAGAAGTGTCACTTCATTCACACAATGCCCTCAGAAGGAGTATCACATTAGTAATTTGTGTACATGTGGTCGTCTAAACATCCCTCACTCATTGCCTCTGGATGGTTCCTCAAACATCATGAAGGGATATGAAAAACTGATATGAAAAGGCTGAGAAGTCCCCACCTCCACCCTCAAGTACTTATGTCTCTTAACCCTTTCATGCACGCATTATGAAAAAAAGTGTTTAGATTTTTTTAGTATTGATTTTAGTACTCTATATGAGCCCAATATTGAAAATCAGTTGGAATTTTTTAAAAATATGCTTTTATATAGAAGTTATGTTATTGTCCACGTATGTGGACAGTGCGCAACAAAGGGGTAAAAAAGGATAAAATGTAATGACAGAAAATGTGGAAACTATGGCCCTCTACTTCCTCCATACTACCCACCCAGCCCTCTACTACCCCCATACTACCCACCCACCTCTCTACTACCTCCATACTACCCGCCCAACCCCTCTACTACCCCCATTATTGCTCACCGACCCTCACCCACCCCTCTACTACCCCCATATTACCCACCTCTACTACCACCACTACCCAACCACCCCTCTACTACATCCATACTACCCACCCCTCTACTACTAATCCACCCACACCTCTAGTACTCTCATACCCACCCCTCTACTACCCACCCAACCCTCTACTACCCCCATATTACCATACCACCTTGGCATTACCACATGAAATTAGGTCATTATTTATAAATATGTTTACCAAATGTTTGTTTCTTTGTAATTTAAAGCAATTAAAATCATATTTGAAAAAAAAAAAAAAAAAAGTCCTAGTTACAAAATCTAATTTTTGGCCATTTAACTCCCCTGTTGCGCAACGTCCACATACGTGGACAGTTGCTTTTTAGGGTCTACAGACTCCATTTTACATCCGATTTAATTTCTGAAAACATAGAGTTGTTCAACACACTCTCCTGTACAGCATAATATTTTTTTTACATGATTTTGCCTTCTTGAGTACTAGCTTTTTACAGATATGCCTGGAGCATTCAGCATATGGCCATTACTGTCACTCATGTTGAATTGATGATGTCATCAAGCAGTCAATATTCCAAATATAGGATGATACATATTGTTAATATATTGCCAAGGACCTACTAAAACTGCCCTATAGTGGATTGGTGTATATCAACATGATAAATAAGTAGAAAACAGAGTTAAAGTTACTGTCCACGTATGTGGACGTTGCGCATGAAAGGGTTAAGTGTTATGTCTTGATTCTTCTTGCCTCCAGAACTTTAATGGCGTGTCAGATGTGGAGCTGAGAATAGCCATGCCGGACAAAACGACAGTCACAGTCCGAGTCCGTAAGAACAGCACCACCGACCAGGTCTATCAGGTAAGATACTGTAGGTCTGTTGGGGGTGGTGGTAGTTAAGGAGCAGGGCTAGCATGCAGTGGCCAGAAACAGGTTGTGGGTTCAATTCGTGGCCATCATTGTGCCCTTGAGCAAGGCACTTTAACCCGAGTTGCTCTGGGTAGACTGGCCCTTGTAATAGTTGATGGCGCCTTTCATGTTGTGACAAATTAATATCAATGCTACACAGAAAATAGCAAGTGCTTTGTGATAAAATAGTTACATGGAGTCTGTGTGTGTGTGTGTGTGTGTGTGTGTGTGTGTGTGTGTGTGTGTGTGTGTGTGTGTGTGTGTGTGTGTGTGTGTTTCAGGCTGTTGTGATGAGAGTCAAAATGGATAGCATCACAGCCAGTTACTTTGCACTTTTTGAAGTGATTAACCATACATTTGGTAAGTACGTCTTCATGAGCTTTCATCTGAGTGTCTGTACATCTGGGTCAGTTGAGAGTATAGGCTTGGCCATCTGCCATGCCACATAATAGACATAGTGGACAGAATGTAATAGACAATAGGCTGTGTTGGGAGCATGTGTGTTTGCCCTCTTCTGTAATGAGTGTATGTGTGGGAGGTATTGTGGAGATTTCAACTAGAGAGCTAAGAATCTGTACCCTTGTTATTACAATTCCTACAAATCATGTCAACCCTATATTTAACTAAGATTATTAAGAGTACTGTAGTTCAATATTCAACTAATTTAATTAAAAATAGTTCAAAGACAACATATCAGCTGTTGAAGGACAGAAGCCTCATTGTTGTTTGGGAAAATATATTTTAGTTTTGAATTCATTGCCAGCAACAATTGTCAATTATGTATAGTGTTGACATGATTTGTAAATCATAACATTCTTTTTTTATTCCTGTTTCACAAAATGTCCCAGCTTTTTTGGAATTTGGGTTGTAAGATGTTTAGATTGTATTAAATATTTAGACTGATCTTATCGTGCTTCAGACTGTAATAGGCTATTAGGCTGTGCTAGTAAGGGACCAGTGTATTAGTATAAGACACACACACACACACACACACACACACACACACACACACACACACACACACACACACACACACACACACACACACACAGTGCCTCCCCCAGAACTATCTTGGTTGTGGCCTGAGTATTAGTTGCTGTATATCTTTGCTTCAATACCTGACTTTCTCTTGTCACCCCATGATTGCATCTCTCTCTCTCCCTCTCGCTCTCTCTCTCTCTCTCTCTCTCTCTCTCTCTCTCTCTGTGTAGTGCGTAAGCTGGCCCCTAATGAGTTTCCCCATAAGCTGTATGTGCAAAACTACACATCTGCGGTGCCTGGCACCTGCCTGACCCTCCGCAAGTGGCTCTTCAGTGCAGAGGAAGAGGTGCTGCTTAACGACAACCAGCTGGCCATAACCTACTGCTTCCACCAGGTGTGCATGTGTGTGTGTGTGTGTGTGTGTGTGTGTGTGTGTGTGTGTGTGTTTGTGTGAGAGAGAGAGAGAAAGAGAGAGAGAGCTGTGGATGGCTGTGGATTCTTAAAAAGTCTTACAGTAAAAGTCACTTTTTCTAAAGATAAGGCCTTAAAAAGTATTGCATTGTTTTAAATTCAGATTGGATGGGTCTTAAATATTTTTTAGTCGTGTCATCACAGAAATGCAGGCAATCTGTTCTGTCAGGTCAAATAATTATGTCCGGTCCGGTATGCCCTGCATTTGTTTGTTGTGCATTTGTGTTCTGTACTTGTTATGTGAGAGGGAAAAAGGTGCTGTGATTTCAACTTGGTAGGCGTAGTTGTAGTCTATGCAATTACAAAGCAAATCCAATTGTGTGTAGCATGATATCCAAACAATCCAACTGAAAATCCAACAACACCTTGCAAATTATCCTCCCGAGTCAAGTAAGTGACTTGATTTGCCTCTGCTTGTTTCTTTCTAGCCAACCCTCTCTCTGTAACTTCTCTCTGCTTGTCTTCCTCACAGTATTCCATGCATCACTCACTCTCTCCTCCTTCTCTCTCCCAAAAAGGCCATGGAGGACGTCAAGAAGGGATCCATAAAGGTGGGGGAGAAGTCCTATCAGCTCCAGAAACTTGCCGAGCAGAAGAAGATGAATATTGTAAGTTGTGTTGAGCAGTGGGTGTTTAGATTTTTGCAGTTCATTTTTCAATGTATTTTCTCCCCAGTCTAAAGGGCCAACAGGTGTAGTTCTGCAGTCTGTTTGTCCCTTGTGCTCCAGGGGATAGATAAACGATTCAGTAGATTCAGTCCTCTATCGCCACCTGTTGGCCTTGAGTGAGAAATGCACAGGATATTAAAGATGAGCAACACTTCACAGTAGTAACATTCCTTCACCCTCCTTTGTGATTTTCCTGCTGAGGCCTTCATTTCTAGCTTGGTCAAATGAGCAAGAATAATTTCCAAGTGCTCAATATTCCTTTCCATGAAAAAGGACAGAGATTGCTATTTTACTGACTACTGATTTATTACCGATATTTATTATCGCACTGTTAACATTCTATTACATAACGAACATAACATTCTGTTTCCACTTCCCCTCTTTGGCGCTCTTCTCTTGACTCGACACGTTTCTCTGTCGTTTCCCCATCAGTACTTGAGTATGCTGAGCACGTGTGAAGGCTACAACGAGATTGTGTTCCCTCACTGCGCGTGCGACTCGAGGCGCAAAGGCCACGTGGTCACTGCCGTCAGCGTCCACCACTTCAAGCTGCACGCCTGCACCGAGGACGGCGCCCTGGAGGTGAGGCGCCGCCATGGCCGCCGTCGCGACGACTCTCTCTGGACAGGCGCGTCCTTCGCCATGCTCGAAAAATCTGTTTTTTTTTTAAATACAGAATTAGAAAGCACTTTCACTTCAGTTCTCACCACGTGCATCAAGTATATTACACATAATGTCATGCGAGTGTGAGTCTGCCGTTTCAAAAGTGGAGGAATAAAGGATATTGCCCCCTAGAGGTCTCCAAAGAGGGCAGCTCCAGGTTGCATTTGATTTTCAGGACACATTTACACTTTTGGTTATTTTCATAAGCTGCTGTACAAAGTGATGAGAATATGTGCCTTAAAGCAACACTAAAGCACTGGATCCAGGAATTGATTTTAATGTGGTGGCAGACAGTGCTTGGCGTATCCTAAGACCTAAGCCATGTAAGAGCAAACGTATAGATTTTTCTGTCAGTCATATATTATTTAGAATATCAGTGTTGACTGTAAAATTGTCAATATTGTTTATAGAAATAAGTTGAAGCACATTCTACTGTAGTTAGCCTGTTGCGACTGCACTGAGTTATAACGTAAACAGTATGGACAGAAGATGAAAACCGGTCGGAAGTAGGGATTCATGAAAAAGGTGGATAGAGGAGCTTAAGCCCAATGGTTTTACTCTCACGTAGCAATAAAGAAATGTTAAATCATGAAAATGTAAGTGCTATTACAATAGCTTTGGTGTGTTAAGATTACTACTGACAGGTGTGACAAGGTAAATGGGGAAAACATTCAAAGGAGGTCGGGCAACTGCTGCTACAGTACTTCCTTAATATATTCCTACATTCATTCCCTTTTAAAATTCCAAGCATTTGACTCAAGATGTGCCGTTTGAATGCTAGATTTGGCATGGAATGTGTGAGTGAGACACTAATGATCCTTCCGTGTTGTGTGCGTTCAGAACCAAGTGATTGCCTTTGAGTGGAGTGAGATGCAGCGCTGGGACACGGATGAGGAGGGCATGGCCTTCTGCTTCGAGTACGCCAGGGGAGAGAAGAAGCCACGCTGGGTCAAGGTCTTCACCCCCTATGTAAGACTCTAGATCTTCACCCCCTATGTAAGATTCTAGATCTTTACCCCATACTGTATGTAAGACTCTAGATCTTCACCCTCTCTGTAAGACTCTAGATCTTCACCCCATATGTAAGACTCTAGATCTTCACCCCTATGTAAGATTCTAGATCTTTACCCCATACTGTATGTAAGACTCTAGATATTCACCCCCTATGTAAGATTCTAGATCTTTACCCCATACTGTATGTAAGACTCTAGATCTTCACCCTCTCTGTAAGACTCTAGATCTTCACCCCCTATATGTAAGATTCTAGATCTTCACCCCTATGTAAGATTCTAGATCTTTACCCCATACTGTATGTAAGACTCTAGATCTCCACCCCCTATGTAAGATTATAGATCTTTACCCCATATGTAAGACTCAAGATCTTTACCCCCTATATGTAAGACTCAAGATATTTACCCCCTATATGTAAGACTCAAGATCTTTACCCACTATGTAAGACTCAAGATCTCTACCAGACTCAAGTTTTTTACCCCCTATGTAAGACTCAAGGTTTATCACAGTACAGTCACATCTATTACATATAGTAATTTGGCTGACGCTTTTATTCAAAGTAACTTGGAACAAATAAGAAGACAATGAAATTCTACTTGAACCAAACAAGAGCAAGGAAAGGTAACTTTAACTTGTACATTACTTAGGCATTTAAAGGTGAACTATGCAAGTTGTTTAGCTTAAAGCTGCCGTCGGCAGCATTTTTTTAGTCATATTAGCTTGAACTGTCATGGGATTCTGGAGGTAGAATATTTAATAGGCTGTTTAGGAAAAATCGCGAATTCTCTAGCTCCCTCTGAAGCCTGTAATCGTGCTTGCAAAAATCGAGCGCTCCCTATTTTGTTTAAGCAATCACGTTAGGGGGGAGGAATCGCTACCTGTCAGTCACAGCTTGTGCACATGCTGCTATCCAACCGCTGCTACTCTACTGCTCACATACACAACCTCGTCTCCAGAGGGGGAGGGGTTTGGGGGGCAGTTTGGAGCTTGGTAGAGGTTGGGGGAGGGACCTGAAAGTTGTATCAGTTTGAATTTTCCGACTTTAGACTCGGAATTTTGAAGGCTTGCCGACGGCAGCTTTAATTTGCCTTAAACTGATCAGCTTCACAGTCATTGTAATGCTTATTTGACTTATTTCGGGTTGTTTATATTTATGTTTATGTTTAATGCTTATCATTTTGGGTGAATGATAGCTGTCTCGCTTCCCCCTAGTTTGTACCACAGCCTCGCGATCATGCTTATGGAAAGGCAGACTGACCGATTGAGTAGTGTTGTAAAATATACATGGCTGTAGGGGAAGCTCTGCAGAGAAACCTGCAAGCGTAAAACGAGAAAACAGCAAAGAAATCGCCAAACCTTTAAGCGCTCAAATACCTAAAGCTAACACTTCACTAAATGCAGGCAAGCCATGCAACCTAAAATATGTGTTGGCACAGCACTGGTGCCTGCCTCTGTATTGTCATGTATTTACAACAGCCTTATTTTAAAATGTGTATGTTTGTCATATCCCACTCAACTTGCAGTAGGAAGATAAGTTTGTCTTCTATTTGTCTGATGACATTTGTGCAGCTGTCCCAAATGATAATCAGATTATGCATGTTCTGTAAATCCAATCCAACTGAGCCAGATCAATCAGAACTCAACTAGGAAACACACACACACTTGCAGTTACACATGGGTATACCCATGTTAATGCCACACACGTGCGCGCACACATACACACGTAGGCTTACATGAGTATTGCCCTGTACTTGTACACAGCGCAAGGAAATGAAGATGATTGTGTAGTATACACCATGTAGATCATTATGCGTTTTGTGTCTTCCCCAGTTCAACTACATGCACGAGTGTTTTGAGAGAGTTTTCTGTGAGCTCAGATGGAGGAAAGAGGTAAGCCCTTTTCATCTCTTGTCATCGCTAGCCAATTTATAGAAGAAAGTGGCTCGATTTTTACATTTGTGTTGTTGTATGTAGCCAATTATATTCTCTCTCTCTCTCTCTCTCTCTCTCTCTCTCTCTGTAGCTGGAGGAGGAGGTGACTGATAAAGACAACAAGAACTGCAGCAGAGATGGTATGTGTAGTAAGGTAAGGCATTGCCTGCCTCTTTCTCTTCATCCTTTTCCCACTATTTCTGTGTGTTTGTTGTTTCACAACACCTCTTCATTCTCTTTCTGTGTGTTTGTTTGTGTGTGTGTGTGTGTGTGTGTGTGTGTGTGTGTGTGTGCAAAACTTCTGTTACAGAATATCTTCCAGCTGCTGAGAAACAGAAGGGATGGAGGCACTTGAATGAGGAGGTCATTACCTCTTGAACACTGGCACAAACACACACACACACACACACACACACACACACACACTAACTCAATATAAATATTACACTAAAGCAAGCATTGTGAAGAAGTAAATGTATATATGCCTATCATTAGACATAAGAGTCCTCTGAAAGAAGAGAAACTCGTGGGTGCATTTTAAAAGTGATTTAAAATATCCATAGATTTCTGCATCAAACATTGCACTTCACCTCATCGCAACTCCCATGACACACCGTGTCTTCGACTGACAGATGAATCAGACACTATTAAGCAGCCAGCAGGTACAAATGGAAACTTGCCGGGAGACTGACTGAGATTGTGTGTCGCATTTCACTGTGACCAACCAACCTAATCCCCTGCATGACTGGAGAAAGGGAACAATATCTGCATCAAGAAAAAAAAACTGGCTCCTCCTTTGAAACACATGGATGAACTTCTTGCAAGAAAGGAAGGATATCTGCAATGCCATTAGTCTAGAGTATGGGTATTATGGCAACATCCTTAGCTAGGAGCAACTTCTAGGATGTGACTGGACTGGAGAAGGGCTCTGGGTGGACTTGTCTTGCCCAACTTGGACTTGTAGAACAGAAAATGGCAGGACACTCACCCGAGATCTATAGTGAAGAAAAGGCTGGTGAACAAAACTCACACAAACTACATACACCACACTACACTACACTACACTCATCTCCGAGGGGAATAATCATGAGTTTGATCAAGCAAAGGAGAGTGAGTACGTCAATACGGACAAGCCTGCCTGCTTGTCTGGAGTGGAAAAAAACGGACAGGAACAGTAACCTTATTCATGTAAATTTGTGTTTACTTTTCTCCTGACTTTGGCATCGCATTGTTTGAATCATTTCAATTGTGCCAGTGCTTTTTTGGGGGGGGGGATCTGATCTCACAATTTATTCTGTGCATGTAGATGCATTTCAACACTGTGTTGAGATGTTGAGTGTTTGTGTGTGTGTGTGTGTGTGTGTGTGTGTGTGTGTGTGTGTGTGTGTGTGTGTGTGTGTGTGTGTGTGTGTGTGTGTGTGTGTGTGTGTGTGTGTGTGTGTGTGTGTGTGTGTGTGTGTGTGTGTGTGTGTGTGTGTGTGTGTGTGTGTGTGTGGGAGAGGTCTGGGCTGCTGCTCCCAGATTCATTTCAGTTTCTCTTTCTCCTGGTCTAAGGGCATGTGTGTGTGAAGAAAAATGAGAGAATGAGGTGTGCACAGGCTTTGATTGTTCTTTTTTGTTCACATACTGTAGCTGTCCTTGACGTCGCAGGAGAATACCTCCTGCCATGTTCCTGCTGAAACGCACTATGTGTTATGGGTAGGCCTCATCCGTATGCTCTCTGTCGCTGTCACTGGCATTCTTAAGTGACTTCCTGACGAGTCCTCACGGCAGACTGATCAACCTCTGTGTGTGTTGGGATCAGTTAGCACGACAGTATTATTATTATTATTATTATTATTCAGTATTACAGTTTTGATGTATTGAGGTTGCAGTGTGTAGCAGAATAACTTGCACAGAATACAAAAGACACAGAAATTGAACGCATAGACATTCTTACCAGTTAACCAACGTAGAGCCACCCTCTTACAACTTCAAATTATTGTTGCATCCCTGTGGTCAAACACCAGAGATAAGGGCTGATCTGGCCGATTACTGGAAAGCTACGAACACAAAGTTTGGTGAAGTTCTGTTCTGACTGATGCAAGTATTCATGAAAGACTCACTTTTTCTATGGACCCAATGGGAGTCTCTGAATGTGATGTGTGAAGCAGGCCCTTTGTTCCTGAGCTTCACACGGACCTACGGAATTCAGACATCCATGCTCTCCTGGATCTTAAATGCCGTTACTTGATTGTTTTGCCATTGGAGGTCTTTCTGTTTCTCTTTCTCTCTTTCTTTCTCTCTCTCTCTCTCTCTCTTTGTCGTCTGAGTTGACAAAGAGAAAGATTGCTCCATAATTTATTTCAGTATTAGAACTGCAGACGCTTCAGGTCTTTGAAGAACAGGAAAAAAAACTATTTATGCTGTAATAAAAAATGTTGAAGGACTCTGCACTATTTCCTTAATGAATGAAATTGGCCTTTAACAAATAGAGCAAAAACAACAAAAACTGAAAGCATTTTTGAGGACTTTGCTTCTGAACAGTCTTTGACAGGCATATTTGGTTAGTGTAAAGATAAGTTGTAAAATATTCTTTTAAATAAAAAAAAAGTATTGAAGACATTTGTTTTTCAAGTGCATTTTGTTTGTGTGACTAAACCATGCTTAAGCATATTTGTTATTATTGTGAGGTCCATTGTAATCCATTCAATTTCAATATTTAACAAATTGATGCAGGGACATGAATGTCCTTATTTGGGAATTGATAGATCATGATAAATCATATACCCCCTTTCAAAAGTGAAATGTTTGTGGTGAACTTCTAGTGAAATTCTTTTGCCAATTTTGCCCACTATGGAAAACATCCAGCAATGTGCTTGCTGCTCATTTGCATATTTTTATGTGCTTGATAATTCACCATCAAAATCAAAATGAACATGCTTCAAATCAATGGAAGAGCTCTGAACATCTTTGAGATCAAATGTAAGGCTTGTCCTGGTAGCGTTTACAGAAACAGGTAGAAATAATTGGGGAAAAGATGAAGTTGAATGGAAACGCAGCTCAGGAGCAAGTTCAGCAAGTTGGATGCAAGCTTAAGGAAAACTCTGATTTATTTTGAATTCCTTTGATGCAGGGGTAGCCTATCACACAGAGCACAAGTTGATTTCAACAATAGAATTCAACCATTCAAGTATATCATCAGGTGACGCCTGTTAATTAAAAGTGGCAGGGATTGTTTTATTTGGACCCTCCCTGTTGGATTTTATTTCGTAGTGACAACCCAAACAGAACAGAGTCGTACTCGACATGGCGGTAGCAAAGTTTGTTTTACGGGGATGGGGTTATGCTAACTGGGGAGCCCCTTTAGGACCAGCCAAAAGGAAAAACAAAAAAATATATTCCTGTTTCAGGATCTAGATCAACAATTCAGTTCAGTCTTTGCATATATAGAGACATAGATAGAATCACAAATTGATTATGGCATCACAAAAAGAAACTCAAAAAAGGGGTCGGATCAGATTTAGAATTGTATACGCACCTTGGATTTGGCTCTTAAGGGCCATGGAAGACATTTTTTATTTGTCATTGGTCAGGTGTGAATTTCCTTCCCTGCTACATTCTAGTTCTATCAAGCGCATCAAGTCACATAGGGACTTCAAAATACCATGATCCTCTTGTTCAGTTCCCCACTGGGCACATGCAACGATATTGCAACAACAAAAAACACACACTTGTGATTTTGGCTTGTAGATTATAATGTGGTTAATTGAAAGCTCATTTTTTTCTGTTTATAATTGGCGTAGACACCTATAATGGGTTCACTGCTTCCTCACTGACCGGTCACAGGTGGTCAGGGGTAGCTTGACATCTGACACCTTAACCATCAGCACAGGCACCCCCCAACGATGTGTTTTGAGCATGTATAACATCTAGGCTACACTTATAACTGCAGAGCCAGCAGCATCATCAATGAACAGGCCTGTCTGAAGTAGGTGGATGAGGTAGCACCATGATTCTAGTCCAACAACCTCACTTTGAATGTCAGCAAAACAAGAAACAGCAGAGCAGAGCATAGTGGAGAGTCACAAGCTTCAAATCAGCAGCCATCTCTTGGCCTTATGCTGACAATGGCCGAGATCCATATAGAGATTTGAGACACTCTTTGATTTCGCCACCACACAATCAAAAGTTCCAAAAACCCTGCGCTGAATGGCTGAACGAGGGATGTAATTTTAGAATGCTGGAGAGTGTAATCAATTAACTAATTGACGACTGACCAAGAGATTCATAGTTCCAAAACTCCCATAGGCCAAATCCGGAAACTGTGTTTCCTGAGCGACTCGCCACTGTCCTTTCAACGATGCTCTTTTCTTTGTCTGGAACTAACAGAAAATAACCATTGCATATAAAAGTTGATTGCAAATAGAAAATAGCCGTAGGCCTAGCCTAACACACATAGCCTACACACACACACACACACACACACACACACACACAATACAGGGGTCACCGTCATACATTAGATGGGCAATACAGACTTTCATAACATTAAAAAAAAAAAAAATGTATTATTTTTAACATTTGCCTTGGTTTTAAATTTGGTGTTGATAGCACAGAATGCCATAGACTGTAAAGGTTGATAGATTGGTAAACGGCGGTAAACGGGCACTGATAAAAACGTAAAAATTGACGTGATGACGCAATTGTAACGCGTCGGTTGTCGCTTTGAATGACGTCATGGCTGAGTAGCATTAGCATCTTCTTCGTGGTTTATGTTTATTGCCGTGGGCAAGAACAGAATCGTGACACTGCAGACATTGGTAAGTGATTTAAGTGATAAACAACGATGTTTTCGTGCGTGTTGTTGAGTACATCGCACTGCAAGTAGTGTATAACAACTCCGTGGAGCTAATTAACATGAATTAATAGTAATACGACTACAATACGATAAACATGCAGCTCCTTTGCGCGGCGAGATAGTGAGCTAAGAGCGCATTTGCAATTGTATATGCTTAACTAACAGTATAACAAGGACGAAAATATTGCTAATGTGTATGCTTGCTGCTATGAACCTTACCCTGCAAACCTGAAAGCTTATTACCTCAGCAGTAACCGCATACACCAACGTCAACGCATACGTCCTCTCCAAAGAGAGTCATTAGCTGTCCGCATGCTAACTGGTCCTATGGTCATAACACAACACATGGCTAGTGCGCTATTGTTACCCAGCTTCGGGAGTACAAAACAGTACAAATGCTAGTGACGTTGATTATTACCGATGTCATCCCGGTAGGTTTTGGAAGGTTAGAAGAAATGACCGTCTAACGTTGCCGTTATATCAGTCCAACTTTACTGCGTGAGCACATGTGTCGTCCTAAGGTCGTGCAACGTTAACTGATTCATCAGCAGAAAACTGAACATGAGTTCAAGTAATTGCTCGCCAAGTCGTGGGCATTGGATCAATCAGTTTATCAGTGGAATGATCAAATCTGATAAGGCATGATTGGAGATTGGCGGGAAATTGATACATGAACCCAGTGAATAAACTGGCGACTGACGGCACCAGGTTTCTATTTCATCCACCTTTCGGACTGCGCGATAAAGCAGACTATACGAACTGCAGCAGTTCTTTCATATAATTTATGAAGATGACTGTAAAGGGGGGCTTCCACTGTGGGCTGGAGATTTGCAGCTGATATGAGGGCTGCATAATCGGTTTCGTATTGTGTTTCATGATATTCTCCCGGCAGAAGGAAAGGGAAACTCGACCTGTGCCCCTTGCACACATTTATATTTCATGAATTTCCACTATGCTTGTACAGTAAGATGCAATGATTTCTCTGGTATGTAGGCTACAAGGCCAAGCCTCAGACATCCTCATGTCTACCTCCACTGGTTAAACAAAACAAACAAGCAAAAAAAAAAAAAAACACTCGAGTTAAGGTCTCACTCAGTGTGTTTGTGGACTGATGCAAACATAATCAGGTAATTTCTTCCCCACTCTCTTCATTATCAGTAGTATATTTGGAACACTTTCGTTACTCTTACGCCATCTGTCGATGGTCACGTTTCTAGCAACTCAAGACCTTCCTGAGAGAATGGAAAACGAAACTTATACAATTGTTAAACTTGCGCCATATTTATACGCCTCAGATTGCCCCGGTGCAAGTCAGAGATTTAGTGCTTCAGACACAAGTTGCAAGTTAGTTGTTGTCGGCTAGGCGAATGTAGTTTGGCTATTTATATTCTATCAGACGTCAGGTTAATCAGACATCCTCAGAGTAACACATTGACGAGCACCGCACGAGGAACCTTACCGCATCAACTTCAGACCGTGTGTCTTTAGCTAGCGGGACTTATAATAGCTTTAGTTTTTTTCTTGACGGCCTACAACATACTTTACTGTGTTTAAACCATAGTGATGCCGTCTTCCGGGTGGCCTCAGTACCTGAACGTGTTATTTGTTTACTTGGAAATCACACTGGAGTCCTCTTGCTGTTGTAGCCTGCTGTAGGCCTAGCGTGCCCTACAACTTCAACAATTTTTAAGGTAACGTTACGTTGCTGAGTGTGTTTAAACAGGTATAATTTTGTACTTTGTGATGTATCATCCTAGTCCATTTATTATTCATAAACATAGTAGTGGGCAACAACTTAGGGTTTGCAGCCCTTCAATATAGAATCTGAAAGCAGAACTTGAAATGGCCCTCTTCCCCGGATTTTCTAATGGTTGTGGCAATTCTGTGGCCCTTGTCTTCTAACTCATCTTACTGCCATATAATGTTATCTTATATTGTTAAGCTTCATACAGTAGCATTTTAGCCACGCTTGAAGCTTATTCTAGAAGTCACTGTGCGGTGAGGAGGCTGACATCTCTCTCATGCGAGGGATAAAATATTAACTGTTCGTTTTTTCCCCCACAAGGTGTAATCCTACATTTAATATGCATGAAAGGATGGGTTTATTAAGTGACACATTTGGGCTCAGTTACACCATGTGTGTAGTCTTACTTCCAGATGCTTCTCTGCATTGTGCTAGTCTCTTGTGAACTATTATCCCTTTTTCAAGCATGCCCATTTGTCCTTGACATAAATGTTGGTCTCTTTCGCTGGACCTGTCTCACTTTCCCTTCTCCTCGAATTATCCACAAACTCTCAGTTGGACCAGAAATAAAATGGGATTGCCACAGTAAACATGAATTTTTAATCCCTGTGTCTCACCAGGTTCTAGGGTTACAGCTCATGTGCAGGCACAGACACTCATAAAAATGCGGTGGTGACCGTAACTTGAGGTGGTGTGTGTTACTGGCGGATCGTTGTGAAAAAGCACCTGCACACACACTTTGTTCTTTGCCTCCTCCTCCTCTCTGTCTCTCCCCCCTCAACCTGTATGGCCGGCTCATTCGTGTGTCTTCTCTTTCTCTTTTGCTTTCTGTTTCCTTCTCTCGCTCTGCCATGCGCTCCCTCTTGCTCTCTCAGGTGAAGTCCTCCTCGGTCTGACTCCCCAGCCCCTCGGCTGCCCCCCACGCGCCCCCTGCCCCTGCCCACTGAGCTATGAGCAGAGGCAGAGGAGGGCCCCCAACAGAGCACCAGCGTTTCCTCCAGCCGCGTTATCCAGGCAAACCCCGACACGGCCCCTGCCGTCCGCCCTTTGGCCCAAGGAACCAAAGCCCCAACTCGTTTCACGACAGGCATCCACCGCTGCCTCCTCCCGGGCCTCCTGCCGGTCCCGGTCCTGGTCCGTGTCCTCCGTTCGGAGGTTCCTCTCGCGTTCCACCGTACGCAGCTCCGCTCGCCGGCGCCGGCCCTCCTGACCTCCGCGAGCAACAGCAGCGCTTCCTGCGGGGTCTGACCTCCCAGGCTCCCCTGTTCCACGGCCCGCCCCGCCCCGCCAATCAGCCAGCAGAGAGCGACGGCGGCGACGGCTTCGGCCAATCCCACGGCGACTGGCGGCGATCAGCAGGCGCTCGCAACTCTGGTCGAGACGGCTGGAGGAGCTCCGGGCCTGCGGACTGCCCGCCCCACTTCCACAAAAGGCCGCCGGGCCGCTGGAATAGCCAACCCCCAACCCATCACCCACGCCCACACCCCGACCGGCACTGGGACCGGGACGGCAATCTCTCCTCCCTCTCCGACGGCTTCCGGGCCCTGAGGTTGGACTACAACAGCCCCAGGCGCTATTGGGGTGCTGACCAGACATCATCTAGCACCTCCACCGCTGAGCCCAGCAGCAGCAGCAGCTGCAGTAGCGTCGGCGGCGGCAGCAGCAGCAGCAGCAGGAGTGCCGGCAGACCGTGGCCGGACCCGACTGCCCACTCCATCACTCTCACCCCTGAGATCCAGCAGCAAGTTCACCAGGCGCTCGTTGCCCTTGGCCCCGGCGAGACTCTCCAGGCCAGGCTACTGGCCAAGAAGCTGCGCCTGCCCAAGAAGGTGGTCAACGGGGCACTCTACGCACTCGCCCGGGTCGGCCAGGCCAGTAAGCAGTGCAGCGCACCCCCTCTGTGGGCGCTGTGCGGAGACCAACGGGGCACTGCAGGGGAGAGCACTGGCGCGGCGTCCGTTGCCGTTGTGAAGCAAGAGCCCACCTCTCCTACCACAGCCCAGCCACAGCAGGCTGTGAAGACCGAACACTCTGTGAGCGATCAGCTACAGTGGCCTCCTGCTTTAGAGATTGAATTTAAGGAAGAGGAAGAAGACGACGACGACGACGACGACGACGAAGAGGAGGAGGAGGACGACGACAACAACAACTACGATAACCAGTTGGATCCTCACCGGGAGAAAGAGTCTCCTACTTTGAACTTGTCGAATCCAGCTGGCGATCTCTGGCGAGCGAATCGCACTGAACCAACTCTACTAGAAGTAGCTCTACCAGAACCAGTTCTACCAGACCCAGTTCTACCAGACCCAGAGCTCGAGCCCAGTCCGGGTTCCGCCACAGCCACCGGCATGGCCGAGTTGCGAGAACAGCGCGAGCGCGTGCTCCAGTACCTGCACGAGACGGGCGAGGCCAACGCGCTGCTCATCGCCAAGAACCTGGGCCTGCGCACGGCCAAGCAGGTCAACCCGCTGCTCTACGGCCTGGAGCAGCAGGGCCAGGTGAGCCGGCAGTCCGAGGTCACCCCGCCCACCTGGCGCCTCAGCGAGCGCATGCTGCGCCAGCGCAAGGCCAAGCAGCAGCAGCCACCGCAGCGGCTCGATGCGGCCCCTGCCGACGCGCCCATGTCGGAGGACTTTCTTGTGCCGCCCCTCTCCCTCGGAGACGCCCTGGGGAACGGCATGGCGGCGGCCATGCGGAGCCTGGAGCCCAGCCCCCCGGGCGAGGAGTTTCCCCAGCTCCAGCACCCGGCCGCCGTCGCCGGGGCGCAGGCGAACGAGCACAACGGGGCGGGCGTCGGAGTCGCCGCCGCCGCCGCCGCTACCGCTGCCGTGGGAACAGACTCGGCCGAGTGGGCGTCGGACGACATCCCCGAGTTCCTGAACGTGATCAGCCAGGCCGAGCAGCAGCAGCTGCAGCAGAGCGGCGGCGGCGGCGGCGCGGGACGGCCGGAGGCGGGCACGGTGGCCGTGTCTCTGGCCGCGCCGCCGCCGCACCCCAGCACGCTGGAGGCCAGCCGCCGGCAGAAGCTCCAGGAGGTGCGCAGCAAGAACCCCGTCAGCGGCCTCATGGAGCTGGCCCAGTACCTGGGGCAGACCTGCGAGTTCCTGCTGCTCGACCAGTCCGGGCCCTCCCACGAACCCAGGTGTGTGTCTGTGTCTGTGTCTGTGTCTGTGTCTGTGTCTGTGTCTGTGTCTGTGTCTGTGTCTGTGTCTGTGTCTGTGTCTGTGTCTGTGTCTGTGTCTGTGTCTGTATGTTAGAGAGAAGAGGAGTGTTTTGTCTGTGTTAATTTAGTGTGTAGGGGTAGCATGAGTGTGTGTGTGTGTGTGTTAGGCAGAGAGAGAATTGAGTGTTTATCTGTCTGTATTTTGTATGTATAGTAGCATAGGTGTGTGTGTGTGTTTACATTTGTTTGTCTAGTGGCATGCTTAATGCTGTAAGTTCATTAGCGAATGACTAAATCTTTTGGGTTGGTGGTTGTGGGAAGAACTGACCAGTGTTTGTGTGGTCAGACATAATGTCAAACACTTGTGAAAGTTAAAAGACAACGTGCACTTCAAATGATTAAAAAAAGACCTCCTCAGGATGTTTTTTCATCTTATAATTGTAAATGATTAATTATATCTAATAATAATCCATTCTAATTATAAGAAATATGTTTGTTTGTTTTTTTGTCTCACATGATCCCTTTTTTTGTATTGTGTCTGTGTGTGTGTGTGTGTGTGTGTGTCAGGTTCCGCATGCAGGTGATGCTGGACGGTCGGCGTTTCCCCGTGGCCGAGGCGTCCAATAAGAAGGTGGCGAAGAACTACGCGGCGGCGGCCACACTGAAGGTGCTGCAGAGGGAGATGGGGGGAGGAGAGGAGATGGAGGAGGAGGAGGAGGAGACCAGCGCTATGGCCCCCGACACCGACACCATAGAGGAGTTCGCTGTGAGTGACAGGGGTTCGAGGGGCGGGACTTCCTTTGCTGGGTGTATGGGAACAGGAAGGACTTAAGGACTTTACATGTCTGATTTATTTTGTTAATGGAAAAAGTGATGGTGTGTGTCTGTAACCGTTGTATTCAATGCTACGTTCTTTGGTGTTCTGCGCTTCCTCTTTTGTTCACCCCTCTACTTTCATGCCCCCTCCCCCATCCCAACTTTGCTGTGTGTGTGTGTGTGTGTGTGTGTGTGTGTGTGTGTGTGTGTGTGTGTGTGTGTGTGTGTGTGTGTGTGTGTGTGTGTGTGTGTGTGTGTGTGTGTGTGTGTGTGTGTGTGTGTGCTCTGTAGAGTGGGGATGCTGCCCCGCCGGCCTTGGCGCGCTCTCTCCCCGGCGGGAAGAATCCCGTCTCCATGCTGATGGAGCACAGCCAGCGGAGCGGCGACGCTGTCGAGTTCATTAACACACGCCAGGAGGGCCCGCCACACGACCCGCGGTAACACACACACACACACACACACGCACACACACGGCAGGAGGGCCTGCCACACGACCCATGGTAAAACACACACACACACACACTGAGAGCACATCACATGATGATGTGCACACACACACACACACACACACACACACACACACACACACACACACACACACACACACACACATGCCAAAGGGGTGTGCTACCCCCTGAAAATCCATTCTCACAGAGACTACTATATCACATGATGTTGCATAGATGAATACAACACACACACACACAGAAAGAGAGATACCAGAGGGGTGTCCTGCCCCCAGGAAGGGACACTTGATCAGAGGCTACATCACATGGCCACACACACACACACACACACACACACACACACACACACACACACACACACACACACACACACACACACACACACACACAAACACACTCGAAGGCTGTTATTGCCTGAGTACCACACACCCAGGGAACAACACCTGCTTGCACATCTTTACCCGAAGAAGACCCATACAAGAGACATACATATGCAACACACACACACACACACACTCTCTCTCTCTCTCACTCTAACACACACAGAGAGAGCTGTCTGCAT